>NC_045455.1:71591104-71646721 GCF_002776525.5 Piliocolobus tephrosceles
GATGGTTTTGATCTCCTGACCTCGTGATCCGCCCGTCTCGGCCTCCCAAAGTGCTGGGATTACAGGCTTGAGCCACCGCGCCCGGCCAGAACAGACTAACAGCAATTTTTATGGGGTGTTTTAATTGTGTAGAACAGTAGCATAGAAGTATAAACATTTAAACAATGCAGTGTTGCTCAAAATCTCGTGGAAAGTGTGTTATACGACATGCTGAACCTTCTGCTTCATTCTATTTTTCTTTTCTGTATGAAGAAATATTGCCTAGTCCTCCACCACCACCCAAAAGTACAAATTTCCTATAATGAATTCACTGTTATTCTCTGTGCTACAAGTCAAATTTCTTCCTGTTTCTAGGTGATGTTTAGCTTACTCCCAGAAGGACTACACAACGTGATGAATACAATTGCAGTTCTTAAAATTATTTAAGTATTGGTAATTGTTCCCATAAAATCATTCAAATTGATAGAATAAACACATACATTGAGTATATCCATACATGAAAAGTTTAAATATATATTCATACTATGTTTGAGAAAGAGTGAGAAAGCAAGAGAATGAGAGACAAGATTGCACAAAGTATCTTGGGAAAGGGACAAAGATAAAGTCAGAGGAGTCTTATCCCCAAATGATTAAGGTCCCCATATCACAGTAAATGACAACTTGTTTGTAAGATCTTATTCAGATGTCAGTTTTGTTTGTCAAAATAGCACGTCTATGCATAAAAGAAAAAAACAAAAAGAAATTTGTGAAAACAGATTTCAGTTTTGATCTCTTGATCACAACCCTGTGCGTAAGCAGAGTAGGGGTTATTATTTTCCATTTAAAGATACGAAAATAAAACACAGGGAGATGAAGTAAGTAGTCAGAGACTTTTCAGAGGGTGAAGGAAAAAGGACACTTTTGCGGCGGGGGTTGATATGCTCTTTTTAGAGGGAAATTTGCCAACACCTATCAAAACGGAGGCTAGAGAAATGGAGAGTGAGACAGAGAGAGAAAAAGAGAGAGAATATAGTCCTTGGATCCAGCCGTTCAATCTTTCTATCACTGAGAAATTATTCTAGAGAAATTCTTATGTATGCAAAAAAGTACATTTACAGGACAGTTTTTAATGGAGAAAAATTGGACACAACCTAAATGTACATCAATGGGGCATAGTTTTGTTCCTGTTGCCGATTGCTATGTAAAAAACTAATCCAGGCTAGGCATAGTGGCTCATGCCTGTAATCCCAGCACTTTGGGAGGCCGAGGCGGGCAGATCGCCTGAGGGTGGGCAGATCGCCTGAGGTCAGGAGTTCGAGACCAGCCTGGCCAACATGGTGAAACCCTGTCTCTACTAAAAACATAAAAATTAGCCAGGCATGGTGACAGGCACCTGTAATCCCAGCTACTCGGGAGGCTGAGGCAGGAGAATCGCTTGAATCTAGGAGGCGGAGGTGACAATAAGCCAAGATCACGCCATTGTATTCCAGCCTGGGCAACAAGAGCGAAACTTCGTCTCACACATACACAAAAAAACTAATCCAAAAACTGTGTGCTTAACAATCACCATTTTATTATTATCTCATGATTGTGTGGGTCAGGAATTTCCAAAGGGCACATTAGGAAAGATCTATCTCTGCTCACAATGTCTGGAGCCACAGCTGCAATGACTCACATGGCAACAGGCTGGACAGCTGGAAACTGACCATGGGTCTCTACATACTCACATAGCCTCACAGCCTCTGTGTCCACTGTCTCCAGCCAGTCTCTCCAGCACAAAGACCTCAGGGCATTTCGACTTCTTTCAAACCTGGCTCAAGGTTTGAAGAGGCTGTTCCCCTAGTCTTTTTTTTGACCTTCATAGAAGGTCACTTGTGCTGACAGAGAAACAGAGAGAGAGAGAACACCATCACAGCACCATGGACCGCCCAGATTCGAGAAGGGAAATTGACTCCACTTCTGAATGAGAGCAGCTGCAAATAACTTGTAATATTTTTAACCTACCACAAACGTGATACTTTACAACCATTAAAAGGAAGTATTTTGTGGATTCTGCTTCTATGTAATCTGTGAATTACCTAAAGTCGTGAGAAAATTTTCAAAAGTGATTAAAATGTTATTTTGGTATAGTGATGGTCTCACAAGTATACACATATCCCAAAATTGATCAAATTGTACATTTTAAATATGTGTAGTATACACATGCACATGCAATGTACTTCAGTTATACCTTAACAGAACTGGAAGGGAGGGGAGAATTGAGTATATCTGTAAGTACCGACGTGGAAGAAAGTTCACCATATATTATTGAATTTAGAAAGCAAGTTACATCAATTACAGTATGAATGTAATTTTGTTCCCAGAACCAAGCCAGGTTCGGCTGCGTTTTCTTGAGGCCCAATAATGAGAAGTGGACAAACTAGGAAAGAAGGGAATTTATTGCTGTTACTGGATACAGGGAGAAGGTCGGAGATAATTCCACCAGACCAACTCAAAGTGTTACAATTTTCTTAGGGCTTATATAGATTGGAATTATGTGCCTACATGCAGTATAGCATTCGCCTAAGTCTACTGGTAACTAATTTTGTTTCAACTCAAGTCAGAGGCAAAAAATGCTTGCTAAGTCTGATTAAAAGGGCCCCAGTACCTTCAAGGCCTGTCTACTGTGGTACTGGACTGATTATTTCTATCTTATCTCCTTGACAGCTTGGTCCGAAGAGCTGCCTTAGACTCTCCAATGAATCTATTCAAACAGCTGCTTCTGTTACCTTGCCTTGTCTCAGATTCCGTTGACCTGAGACAGGTCCTGGCACTAGGAATGTGAAACTGTCTCTATTATTTTGACTTGCTCCAGGTTAGGGAGAAGGCTATGCAAGGCTCCTACTGACCACATGTTTCATTTCTGGCTAGGATGTCTGGGCACTGGTTTCCCTAGGTTAACTACTTGCTCAGTGTTGAGGCAGTGCTGTGGGTTATCTGTCTGTAACTGGAGTGCTATGTAGACCTGTCTGTGTGATTGTCATGCAGGCCTGTGTGATTGTCAGGGAGAATTGGCCTGCCACAATTCCATTTCTGGTTCAAAAACACAGACACACAGAATAAAAGGGTCTGAAAAAACACGTAGCAAATTGTTATTTGTAGTTAACCTCTACAGGTTAGATTGGCAGAGCAGATAGAAGACAGTAGGACAAGGTCTTCCTTATTTTAAAATTACTGAAAAAGGCTGGGCGCAGTGACTCACTCCTGTAATCCCAGCACTTTGGGAGGCCGAGGCGGGTGGATCACTTGAGGCCGAGAGTTCAAGACCAGTCTGGCCAATATGGTGAAAACCCATCTCTACTAAAAATAGAAAAAAACTAGCCAGGTGTGGTGGCACACACCTGAAATCTCAGCTACTTGGGAGGCTGAGGCAAAAGAATTGCTTGAACTCGGGAGGTGGAGGTTGCAGTGAGCCAAGATCACACCACTGCACTCCTGCCTGGGTAACACAGCAAGACCCTGTCTCAAAAAAAAAAAAAAAAAATTATTGAGGAAAGGGTTGTTTTTAAAAAACGAATATTGAACTGAAGATCAGAGTGAATTCTAGTTCTAGCTCTGCTGCAACTAGCTCTGATTATGTAAATTAATTTCCTATAAACATGTAGAAAATGTACATATTTATAGCAATATTTTATATCCTATGAACACCTATTCAAACCCACACATATAGTCCCTGTGCCCCGACTCTCCTTCCAGGCTGAAGTCTAGGGCAGATGGCCTACAGTCTGTTCTGGGCCAGTGGGCACAGGCAGTCACCTGCAGGAGGGGAGCTTTCTTCTTCTCCATCCTTAAGCACATTAGACAAGGTGTGTTTTCCACTCTGCTGGGGCCCCTCTTTATGGCACCTACCTTGTGTTCTAGAGAACTGTTTTAACACCTAATACTATAAAATGTTTGCAATTATTATTACCGGACTCATACCCCATATGGAATCATTGCCATAGGCCAGAGACACCCAGCTTATCTGAGTCAACACAAGTTATGGAGGCCTCTTCCTGCTCCTCCCTGGGGTCAAGGCAGGTGGAAACAGCTTTGTAGCAATTTTGACCGTTGTCTGGGTGAAGTCTGCAGGCTTTAGTCAGGCTTTATAGCACAAGCCAGTGCCTGGTTATGTTCCCAAACGAAGGCTCTGGTCTTTTAAAAACAGAATTTGAGGCCGGGAACAGTGGCTCACACCTGCAATTCCAGCACTTTAGGAGGCCGAGGCGGGTGGATCACCGGAGGTCGGGAGTTCAAGACCAGCCTGATCAACATGGAGAAATCCTGTCTCTACTAAAAATACAAAAAAAAAAAAACTGGGCATGGACGTGCATGCCTATAATCCTAGCTACTCAGGAGACTGAGGCAGGAGAATCACTTGAACCCAGGAGGCAGAGGTTGCGGTAAGCCGACATTGTGCCATTGCAATCCAGCCTAGGCAACAAGAGTGAAACATATGATGCAAAATAACAATGGCTACACGAACATGATCCCAACTTGTTCCCACCAGGGGCAGGTGGCTAACTTCATAGAAAATTCTACCTGACTCTGTCTGCCCTCCTACCTAGTGGTGAACAAAGTGCTGGCAAATGTTTAACAATCAGCTCTCGGGAGCAAAAACAAAACAAAACGAAGGCCTGATTTGTAGCATCTATCAGTATCTGCAGTAGAAGCACTCCCACTGTGTCTGGAATTTATTCATTCTGGTGGGTTCTTGGTCTCACTGACTTCAAGAATGAAGCCACAGACCTCGCTGTGAGTGTTACAGCTCTTAAAGGTGGCGCATCCAGAGTTGTTTGTTCCTCCCGGTGGGTTTGTGGTCTCACTGACTTCAGGAATGAAGCTGCAGACCCTTGCAGTGTTACAGCTCTTCAAGTTGGTGCAGACGCAAAGACTGAGCAGCAGCAAGATTTACTAACAAACAACAAAAGACCAAAGCTCCCAGTGTTGAACTGGACCCCACCAGGTTATAGCTGTTGGCGCGGGGGGCCAACTTTTATTCCCTTATTTGGCCCCGCCCATGTCCTGCTGAGTGGTCCATTTTGCAGAGTGCTGATTGGTTCGTTTTTACAGAATGCTGATTGGTGCATTTACAATCCTCTAGCTAGACACAGAGCTCTGATTGGTGCATTTACAACCCTCTAGCTAGACAGAAAAGTTCTCCAAGTCCCCACCCGACCTAGAAGCCCAGGGGGCTTCACTTCTCACCATCATGGCCAATATCAAGCTACTAACAATGTCAGTGTGCAGATGCAAAGATGTGCAATAGCAAATTTGACAGTATTTCTACCACACAGATACAACAGACAGAAATAACCTCAAGAGTACAGACACTAGTGAATAATTAGGAAGTGATGAAGTTTATTTATCGCCTTTGTCTTTAATATAATCTGTTTAACTGTTTATATAACTTGAATCTGTTTATATAACTTAATTGTTAATAATGTAACAAATGGCTCACAAAATTCCTTGAAGTGTGACAATGACAATCTGCTCTCACACGCTGCTGGACCAGTTCCAGCATGCCACCGTTCCTGCCCCAGTTGTGGGATCTGCTCTAACCTCCGGCTGCCCCATGCCTCAGCATAGTCACAGTGAAGGTATGGTGGGCAAACTTCTGAGTTACATGGCCACACCAGTTTTTTTGCTTGTTTTTGTATGTTTGCTTGTTTATTTAAACACAGAGTTTGCTCTGTCCCCCAGGCTGGAGTGTAGCGGCCTAATCATGGCTCACTGTAGCCTCGAACTCCTGGGATCAACAGATCATCCCACCTCAACTTCCCAAGGGGCTGGGACTACAGGCACATACCAACACACCCAGTTAATTTTTTTAATTTTTTTTTTTTTTTTTTAAGACAGAGTCTCACTCTGTCTCTCAGGCTGGGGTGCAGTGGCGCGATCTCTGCTCACTGCAAGCTCCACTTTCCAGGTTCATGCCATTCTCCTGCCTCAGTCTCCCAACCAGCTGGGACTACAGGCGCCTGCCACCACACCTGGCTAATTTTTTGTATTTTCAGTAGAGACAGGGATTCACCATGTTAGCCAGGATGGTCTCGATCTCCTGACCTCATGATCCACCCGCCTCGGCCTCCCAAAGTGCTGGGATTACAAGTGTGAGCCACCGCGCCCAGCCAATTTTTAAACATTTTTTGAGGCCAGGAACAGCGGCTCCTGCCTGTAATCCCAGCATTTCCGAAGCCGAAGCAGGAGGGTCTCTTGAACCTAGGAGGTCAAGACCTGCCTGGGCGATACAGGGAGACCCCATATCTACAAAAAATTTAAAAATTAGCAGGGTGTGGTGATGTGCACCTGTAGTACCAGCTACTCAGCAGGCTAGGGTGGGAAGATTACCTGAACTGGGAGGTGAAGGTTTCCGTGAGCTGAGATCGCACCACTGCACTCCAATCTAGGTGAGAGACCTTGCATCAAAAAAAAAAAAAAAAATTGAACTCCTGGGCTCAAGCTATCTTCCTGCCTTGGCCTCCCAAAGCACTGGGACTTTTACAGGCACCACCAATTACTACAGGACCCAAAAGCAGCTGTGCACTGGACCACTCTGCATTGTGTTCGGTAAGGCCATGTCTGTGTATAGACACAGGAATGCAGAGGAACAGCACTGAAGAGTGACCTAAACAGCAATCAGCAACTGCTGGTGTTTGGCTTTGTTCCTCATATGAAAGGATTCAAAGCCCAGGGAGTAGGCTGGTTGAATGAAAAATATTTGCTTGACACGATAGTTGCTATTTCTAGATCAGTTCAGGGAACTATGGGAGCCTCTCACAAGTATGAAAAATCCAAGCATTCAGATGGAAGTTGGGGCTCTTATCTTCCAGCTTGGGCTGTACCAGGGCTACAAGGACATACAAGGCTAAATAAATTAAAAACCAAAATCTACTCAAAACCATTTATTTCAAAAAAGTTCTGGAGATGGATGGTGGTGACAGTTGCACAGCAATGTGAATGTGCTTAATGTCACTGAACTGTATACTTAAAAATGGTTAGGATGGTAAAGTTTTATGTTATGTATATTTTACAAGTAAAAAATTTTTTTCATCTCAACCTGAACTGAACACTAGCTGACAGACGTTTTGATTTCTTTGACCATCAAGGAATCTTGGCCAAGCGCGGTGGCTCACATCTGTAATCCTAACGCTTTGGGAGGTCGAGGTGGGCGGATCGCTTGAATCCAGGTGTTTGAGATCAGCCTGGGCAACATGACGAAACCCTGTTTCTAGTAAAAATACAAAAATTAACCAGGCTCAAGCCATGATCATGCACCATTGCACTCCAGCCTAGGTGACAAAGCAAGACCCTGCCTCAAAAGACAAAAAAAGAAAGAAATCTCAGCAGGCTGAGATGGAACTCATTTTTCTCAAGAAGAACCTGGCAAGCCATTATACACAGGGGCCACAGTCTGGAAAGCAGGGGATGCTTACAGGCATATAAGTTGTTCCCAGTGTTTTGCTCTTGGTACTCATGGTTCCACTATTTACATCAACCTTTTGAGAAACAGATCTATACACTGTCTTCTATTTCCCTCCTTTGCTACAGAATGAATCTACTTGTAATCTACCAAAAATGTATCCTGTCACATTTCCCCAGCTGCTGGTTTAAAAATAAATATCCTGGATTTAAAGCCAATTGTGTCTCACAGGTGCCACCATCCAAGTGAGGATTTCACTGTTCACAGGCATTCGAGATACACCAGCAGCCGGCAGTTCTCACTGCTCTTCATATGGAGGCAACCATATATGGATAAGTCATTCAGTCTCCTAGGTGGGAGAACTGAGGCCAATCTCCCCACTTTTAGGACTGTGAAACTATTCTGTATGATACAATAATGGTAGATATGCATCACTATACATTCGTCCAAATCCACAGAATGTACAACACCAAGAGTGAACTCTACTGTAAACTATGGACTCTGAGTGACAATGATGCATCAAATAGGTTCATCAGTTGTAATAAACGCACTGCTCTGGTGCAGAATGTCGATGATGGAGGAGACTGGGGTACATGGGAATCTCTGTACCTTCCATTCAATTTTGCTAAAACCACTCTAAAAAATAAAATTAAAGAAAAAAAAAAAAGCTCCCCTCTTTCCCCCGTTTTACCATTTATTTATGCTTTGTGAAATGGAGTCTTACTCTTGTCTCCCAGGCTGGAGTGCAGTGATCTCAGCTCAATGCAACCTCCACCTCCCGGGTTCAAGAGCTTCTCCTGCTTCAGCCTCCTGAGAAGGTGGGATTACAGGTGCATGACACCACGCCCAGCTAATTTTTGTATTTTTAGTAGGGATGGGGTTTCACCATCTTGGCCAGGCTGGTCTCGAACTCCTGAACTCAAGTGATCTACCATACCTGGCTCCCAATGTTAGTTTTTAAATAAACAACTATGTTTAATTCACATGCTAAAACAGGCACCTAGAGAATAGTTTCAACTAAAAAGATTAATGAACCCACTTCACATTGAGTTAGCTGGTTGTTTTCTGCCACCCAGGTGTCCCTGCCTGGTTCACAGTTGACCAAGGATCCCTGCATCTGCCTCTAGCAACACCCAACACTGTATGAAGGGCTGAGGGGATCGGACAGTTCACATCACTGACATCCTCCCACTGGTATTTCGAATGCGAAGCCAGTCCTCAAATCAAGTTCACTGGCTTCGACTGAGTTGCCAGGTATTTCATACATGGGAGGGGGGGTGGCAGGGGAGGAGAACCACACAGGTGCCAGGCAATGAGTAAGATTACCCCAGCAACTTCTCCATGCAGAGAGAAATGTCTGCAGCTGCAACAGTATTTCTACTCCAGCCTTCTAGACTCCATGTAGTTTGCCTTTGTTTGAATGTTTCCATTTATCTGAAATAACCAGAAATCATTTTTATTATTATATATTACTCCAGTTTATTAAATAAATGAAACAAGGCTTATGTCACATATTCCAACAATGTTTAAATAAAGAGCTTGAAATATAAAGGCTTATGAAAACTTCATACTCTATATAATGTGTACTATTTCTAGCACATGAATAAATATAAAGGACAGGAGCCACTTTTTATATTACGAATCCACAACATTAAGCATCAATGATCACACAAATCCATAAGCACACAAACAAAAAAATCCATTGGCTATAAAAACTAGAACTCCTTTTGGCATGTTTAAGAATACCCAAAGGTGGGGAGGGACTTATAGCCAGACCCCTAAAAACAAGAGGACCAAGTCTCCCAATTCCTTAAGTTGTTTCATGGTTAGAAGCTTCAACAATTGCATTAACTCTTTCAAAAAAAAAAAAAACAGAAAAAGCAGGTTAAGATCCTGTTCAATAAGGCACTTAACAAATCTACACTGAAGAAATACTATGCTTTTATCTTAAATCGTGCTTAAGTTTCACCATGAGGTTTGAATTTCTTTCCACCTTGGTAGGAACATGTACGTAATTTGAATAAACTGGTAATAATGAATACTGTCTGACATTCACTCTTTTAAGTGGTCTTCAGAATGAATTTGCTTCTACTGTTTTAAAAATTGTATGCACATTTGAAAAAATAAAATTTTTCTACATTAAAAAAAGAGTGGTTCAAGAAAAGCAATCTTTAAACTCAAAGATCTCAACAGTGAAAGCCTCTCTATAGAAGTCTTTATAAAATCAATGGAATGTTTTGGAAAGAAGAAAAAATCCTAAGGTGTAGTTTAGAACCAGGAGCAAGGCCTGAATGAGCTCTGGGGTCCTCTGCTGCCCTCTAGGGTTCCCCAGGGAGAGGTGGACTTTCATCTGAGTCTAAGCAATTAACAGATCACCCTACCCAACCCCTCCCTTCTTTTATCCTCTCTTTTTGATGACTTTGTCTTAGCTCTCACTTTTGGAAATAATATTCAAAGGGACCATTCATTCATAAGGAAGGCAAGGGGAAAATGCCTGGGAGGAAAAATTATCTGATCCCCAAAAAACCCTGCATTCCTTCTATTCTGTCTCAACGAAGAGACTGGCCAAACTGGGAATTTGGCCGCACTACTGTGGAAGGAGAATGCCCTGGAGCCCCAGATAGCATGCATTTAACGTTGTTCTCAAAGGGGGAACCAAAGGGACCCAAATAAATATGTTCCCTGTCCTGTGGCTGCCTTCCAGAACTGGAAGTTCTTGGGGTTCTCACAGCCATCTTTTGTTTTGAAAAGAGTAAGATGAAGACAAGAAGGAAGAGGGCTCTTTCTCTGAAGCAGGTTAGAGAAAAGAATAAGAAAATAGAAAACGAAAAAAAGAAGAGGGAGAATGATTTATTGTGTCTATAGAAGGAAAGAAAAAAGGAAAATATTACATGCCACCTATCAGAAACTAGCTAAATAGATGCACTAAAGAAATCATTGTTAAAATTTCAAGCAGGTATTTTCCATCCAAACTAAACAGGAAGTCCAAGGCAGGCACAGCACAAACTAAAGTAAAAAGTGGAAAGCTGGAAAAATCAACTCTTTGATTCACTACCAACATTTTGCTAAGGAAAATGTACTAGAGCCTGAACTTATACAGTGTTATTTCTTTAACAAGACCTTAACAAAGGGCTTCATTCACAATTACCATGAGAAGCCCAGGATAACACGCTCCTCTTCTACATAGACTGTTTAGAGCTCTTCCACAGCATGATGTAAACACACTTACATTTCAAGTCAAGTAGCAGCAGCTACTATTTGTTCTTCATTTGACCCTCTACATCAATAGACGTTATTATCCCCATTTTACACATTGGGAAATACATATTTTTTTTGCTAAAAATCATAAAGCTAATTACTAACATTACCTAAGACAGAACCCAAGCTGCTTGAAAACACCCCCCACCAATACAGACCTTGCAACCTTCAAAGCCAACACATAACGCCACCACGAATTTAGAGATTATTACTTTGTAACAATTTCTCACAAATGTCAAGTCTTCAAAAGCTTAAAATCACTTATTATAAGTGGAAGATCCTGCCAAAATAGGAAATTATAAAGCAGTGTGATATTCCTAGGATCCATTTCCTGCACCGTTTATACCTGGGGTTGAACAGTCCAGGTCTCCATACATGAAATTTCTTCAGCTGACAAAGAGCAAAAGTTCCCAGAAATTCAGAAACCATAATACCTTCTCGGAGGCTCCGTTCCATGGTTCCGATGAGCTTTTCTAGAGCAGTCTGATGTTCTCAGTCATGAGCTGAGATGCATCAGGAGCTACTCTCCCTGAATGAAACAATACAGAGCTCCTGATTTTCTTGCAAGTTTTCTTTAGCAAGAAACATGCATTTCATATATTATCTTTGATGTTGAAGGGTGCTCCAACGGTAAAGACTAGTGTTTGGATGTTAGTTTATGCCATTAAATGTTTGATGAAGAGCATCCAATGCCAACACACAGCAATCTTAACTAACCCAATCTTCATCTGTTGCTCACATCCCAGAATCTGTGATGAGCCAAGCAGTGAGAAGCAGAGTGAAACACAGGAAGCTTTGCTGTTTCAGAAGTTACCATTTTCAGAAAGATGTCTCATGCAGCCTTGACTTGTCACAAATCCAATTTCTTCAACTGCTCGTATGTCACAAAGAACTGTGGTTATGGGTTAAGGATGACACAGAAAATGCCATCTTCACAACTCCAGTGCGTAACAACAGACTTACAAATGACACACTTCATAACAAATAGGTACAGGCAGACCCGCACTATGGACACGATTAAATAAAAGGGGTTTCATCCTTAACCACATCAAACTATCTGCCCATAAGCCTTCCAAGGTCAGCTTGGAACAGAAAGATCACAGCTGAGATATGTAAATCCCGTGGCATCAGCCTCTTCTGAGATGGCATCTACGCTGATTAGCTTTTGTGGCTTTGCTATGGTGGAAAAACTTTCCAGCACAGTAAGCTTTTGAGAGAGAGAGAAAGACAATTAGCAAGTCCTGGGAAGCTCTCCTCAAAGGCTTCCACTACACAGCCTTCCTTGGGAGGCAGGAGCCGATAAAGAGCAACAAGAGGACGGCGAAAGCCAGCATTCCTGCCTCATCATTCTGCCCTTCCGTGTCTAATTAACTGCCTCACGGGCGCGGGGGCTCATGCCTGTAATCCCAGCACTTTGGGAGGCCAAGGGGCGGGTCACTTGAGGTCAGGAGTTTGCGACCAGCCTGGCCAACATGGTGAAACCCCGTCTCTACTAAAAATACAAAAATTAGCCAGGCATGGTCGTATGTGCCTGTAATCCCAGCTACTCAGGAGGCTGAGGCAGGAGAATTGCTAGAACCCAGGAGGCGGAGATGGCAGTGACCCGAGATTATGCCACTGCACTCCAGTCTGGGTGACAGAGTAAAGACTCAGTCTCAAAAACAAAAAAAATGTTACCTGCCTTTCCTTTCCTGCCTCCCACTGTGGCACATAGGAAGCGTGCTGGCCTGCCAAACAATTCTGGAGCTAATTCCTGTTTATCTTCAGGCACTCTCTAAGATAGGCATTCTAAGACATCGTTGCCAACCACATCCTTCCCAAGGTGGCTAGGGCTATAAAGCCAATCCTTCTCTCTCTCTCTCTCTCTGAAATCATAAATACCCTCAGCTTCTAGAACAGAGTCTAACTAACCATTTTTAGTAGTATCATTACTTTTGAATAATATCACCATCAAAGCAAGATTCAGTGTCTAGCACTTTACACTTCCTAAAAAAGAAACTAAGTAGTGAATTCTTAGCATCAGAGGAACTCAAAATAATCAGAACCTACTTCTAAATTATAATTAATAACATGAGAGTTTATACAAATAGTATTCTTTAGCTATATCTTTTTCCAGATCTATTGCAACAGAAAAGGATACAATGATATTCCAAGGACCAAGTCTCAACCAATTTGGCCAAAAGCCTTTATAGAGAGCAAAAAACCCTTCATTCTTCCACGTCTGGTAAAAGAAAAAAAAAAGTTAACTTCCAACTTTCTAATTATGCCAAATGCATTAATAATTAGTGGCCGGGCCAGGCACGGCACAGTGGCTTTCGCCTGTAATCCCAGCACTTTGGGAGGCCAAGGCAGGCGGATCATGAGGTCAGGAGATGGAGACCATCCTGGCTAACACAGTGAAACCCTGTCTCTACTAAAAATACAAAAAAAATTAGCCGGGCATGGTGGCAGGTGCCTGTAGTCCCAGATACTTGGGAGGCTGAAGCAGGAGAATGGCGTGAACCCGGGAGGTGGAGCTTGCAGTGAGCCAAGATCACGCCACTGCACTCCAGCCTAGGCGACACAGCAAGACTCCGTCTCAAAAAATAAAAAATAAAAAATAATTAGTGGCCAGACTGATTTATTTTTCTTAAAAATAAAATCCTGTTTGGAAGGATTGCCTTTGAAATCTTTGCTCTTTAGAGGCTTCTGTGTGGGTGGAAGACTAAGGCTCCACTCCCAACAACCCCAAAAAGGATTGAATGAACTCCACACAAAAGAGATAAACAGTGTTGAATGAGTAACAAATTAGATTTAATTCCAATTAGGGTCTTTTGCTTCCGTGTCATGTGGGCTCCTGAACAGGTCAGAAATGAAGCAATAGTGGTAGAGATAACATTCAGAGTACCACTATTTCCCAAATTGTCGGGTGGATGAATATGGTAAGTGTCTTTGCTTCATTAAGGCAGCACCTGAAGGGTAAAATGTGCTGGTGTCATGTCGGAAAACAGAAACCACAAAAGTGGCCCCTGTAGCCATAAAAAAGAAATCACCTTCCTTGCAGCAACATGGATGGAGCTGCAGGCCATTATCCTGAGCAAACTAACACAGAAAAAGAAAATCAAAAACCACATGTTCTCACATTTAAGTGGGAGCTAAACAATAGGTACATACGGACATAAAGATAGAAATAACAGACACTGGGGACTCCTAAAGGGGAGAAGCTAGAGTTGAAAAAATATCTGGTGTAATGTTCACTATTTGGGTAATGGGTACATTAGAAGCCCAATCTCCACCACTATGCATGTGCCCATGTAACAAACATGGACATGTATCCCCTGAATCTAAAATACATTGAAACTTGAAAATAAATAAATAAATAAATACCACCTAACCAAAACAAAAAGTGGCTCCTAATCTGACTACTGGCAATCTAGTGGGCGAGACAGTTGAAAACTTTCACCCACTCATAAAACAGTAGATCCAATTATTTAAACTGAGAATTAAAGTAAGATTGATGTGTTCCTTTAAGAAGAGATGTCTGAATGAGGGATATTCATACCAGTTTGATCCAAAAGGAAGAAAGCATATTTTGGAAGGAGACCCAGTTCTTCTATAATCACAGGAAATATTATTATTTTCTCACCTTTCACAGGAGAATGGAGGTATAAAGAAAACAACATGGTATTTATAAAAGTTAAGCACAGTATGGCAAAAATGGTCTCCCATATGTACATCTCAGGGCTTTAAAGCATCATTCATCTTAGTTTTAGTAGCTCTCATAATTCAGTTACTTCTTAGATCAAAAAATATATATAATTTACAACCCTGCAGAGACAGACATTTGCTCTTACCTGTAACAAGCAATCCAGGGTTCCTGTGTAGCCAGAGCTTCTGCCATCTCGAAGGACTCTCTGATTCATCATACGTGTCCTCACAACATCAACAGGGTTTGAGGCCAGGGCCCCTGCCAGACCACAGGTGAAGCTTGAGCTATAAAGACACCATTGGAAAAAAAAAAAGTTAACCACCACTGAGCTACAACCACCATCAAAGGCAGAAAACAGCTTCTGCCCAAACGATAGGGTTTTCTTGTTTGTGGTTTTTGTGTTTTGTTTGTTTTTGAGACAAAGTCATGCTCTGTTGCCCAGGCTGGAGTGCAATGGTGTGACCTTGGCTCACTGCAACCTCTGCCTCCCAAGTTCAGGCAATTCTCCTGCCTCAGCCTCCCGAGTAGCTGGATTTCAGGCACACTCTACCACACCCAGCTAATTTTTTTCGTATTTTTAGTAGAGATGGGGTTTCGTCATGTTGGCCAGGCTGATTTCGGACTCCTGACCTCAAGTGATCTGCCCACCTCAGTCTCCCAAAGTGCTCGGATTACAGGCATGAGCCACCATGCCCAGCCCCAAAACTACGTTAAACTAACATATATCAACATGAAACATATCAAGAAGGGCCGTATCTACAGAGCTTGATAAACTGCTTAAATATTAGCACCGATTACACTAGCTGATAAATCCCAGCCACAGCTAAGAATACCTGACATTCTAGAATGTCAAAGGATCATAAAACATAAAGGAAATCCTCCAAGCATGATCTTTTCCATCTATTTCCCTGTAAGTGGACATCAGAGTAATTCTAGCCATATCATAATTATATCATTTCCTAGAAATCAAAGAAAAAGATCTCCCTACTATAATGCCCCTCAAAGGTCTTAGGTTCTGCTATATTTTCAGTCCCACAAGACTACCATGGACCATAGTTTATATCAATTAATTCAGAGCAAGGTTTCTCAGCCTCAGCACTAGCTATATCCCTGGCCTCTCCCCACTAGATGTCAGTAGTATTCCCCCTGGTTGTGACAATCAGAACAGTCTCCACACATTGCCCACCAATGGATTATGCATGATTTTATATATATATATATGTATGTATGATAATATATATGTATGATATAGCCATACAATGTGATAATCTGCAGCTATTAAAAATAAACGAAGACCAGGCCTGCAATGGCTGACACCTGTAATCCCAGCACTTTGGGAGGCTGAGGCGGGTGGGTCACTTAAGTCTAGGAGCTCGAGACCAGCCTGGTCTGGCATGGCAAAACCACAGCTCTACAAAAAATACAAAAATTAGCCAGGTGTGGTGGCTTGCGCCTGCAGTCCCAGCTACGTGGAAGGCTGAGGCAGGAGGATCACTTGAGTCCAGGAGGTAGAGGCTGCAGTGAGCCGAGATCGCACCACTGCACTCCAGCCCAGGTAACACAGTGACACCCTGTCTCAAATAAATACATAAAGTCTGTAAGTACTGACATGAAGTCTGCAAGCACTCGAAGATATCTGGAATATGTTGTCAAATCATATTTTATTTTAGAGACAGGGTCTTTCTCTGTTGCCCAGGCTAGAGCTCAGTGGCCCAATCAAGGCTCACTGCAGCCTCAACTTCCTGAGCTCAAGCAATCCTCCTGCCTCAGTCTCCCACGTTGCTGGGACCATAGCCATGCACCACTATGCCCAGCTAAGTTTTTAATTTTTTGTAGAAATGGGGCCTCATTTTGTC
Source organism: Piliocolobus tephrosceles (assembly GCF_002776525.5). Classification (NCBI taxonomy): domain Eukaryota; kingdom Metazoa; phylum Chordata; class Mammalia; order Primates; family Cercopithecidae; genus Piliocolobus; species Piliocolobus tephrosceles. The sequence continues at coordinate 71,607,327 of NC_045455.1, forward strand.
GCCCAAGCTGGTCTTGAATTCCTAGGCTCAACTGATCCTCCTGCCTTGGACTCCCAAAGTCCTGGGATTACAGGCGTGAACTACTGTGCTCAACCTGTTGTTACATTTTAAAAAGCAAATAAAAGAATGTAAAACATGATCTTATCTGTGTAATAAAGTTCATATAATACACTTTTGTAGACAATATTTGCATACACATAGAAAATGCCTGGAAGATACTTATCAAACTGTTAACAATAGCTGCCTATGTAGAGGAATAAGGACTTTTACTTGGTCCCGCTTCATTTCTGCACTGCCACTTTTCAAATATGAGAATATAATACTTTTATAATAAACTTGCTTTAGAATTTCTATAAATTTGTGCCGAATTTCCACCCTAAACTCATGCATACCTAAAAGATTAATTTTTTAAAAATCCATAAACATACAGGAAGTGGGTATACACAGTGTCTCCCATCAGGCCCGAGAGAATAAGATGCTTCTTGGTGATGTCATAGACCGGCAGCTCCACACCAACAACAATAGCCGCCCTCTGCGCAGTAAGGGACACACCCTGGGTAAAAACGTTAACAATAAAAATGATTCTGATTTGCCTCTGTAGAACAAGCCTTGCAAATGTGCAAAGGTTCTTCTAATCCATAAACTATGATCAATTTATCTTTTCCTCTGGGGAGGTAGAAATGTAGAGTGACAGAGTGGAAAAGATCACAGGGCAAGAACTCAAAAACTCTGAAGTCTAATTCTGATGCTGGCATTAACTGTATGACCTTGGGCCAGACTTTGGCCAGGACAAGTCACCTCTCAGAGCCTCCGGTTTCCTTGTATGAAAAGAGAGATCGCACTGGATGATGTTTAGGGGCTATTCTATGAACTGACAAGTCATTAGAATACTAGGAAATAACACTCTACACCGCATGCATGCCTAATAACAGACTTCAGTTACAAGCCACGAAATCGTATGGCTCAAAACACCCAACGGAACTGTGACCTAAACTACTTCTCCAAAAGAATTAAAAAAAAAAAAAAGAGCAAACGACCAAACAACAACAAAAAAAGTGCTTATCCTTCACACAACAACTTATTCATAAATTATTCAAAGGGAACTTTAAAAATCCTGACATAGGCCAGGTGCGGTGGCTCACAACTGTAATCCCAGCACTTTGGGAGGCCAAGGCAGGCAGATCACCTGAGGTCGGGAGTTTGAGAACAGCCTGACCAACATGGGGAAACCCTGTCTCTACTACAAATACAAAAATTAGCCGGGTGTGGTGGCACACGCCTGTAATCCCAGTTACTCAGGAGGCTGAGGCAGGAGAATTGCTTGAACCCAGGAGGCGGAGGTTGCAGTGAGCCAAGATCACGCCACTGCACTCCAGTCTGGGCAACAGGGCGAGACTCCATCTCAAAAAAAAAAAAAAAAAGACATATTCCTTATATTCCCATTTTATAGATAGGGAAATAAAGATATTTTCATGGGCAGAAGATGCCACTCTTCTTTCCTTATTCCATTATGACACTTGGATTAAAATTAAGTGATAGAACAAATAAATTCAAAAAAGGAAAAAAGAACTAAATAAATCAGTTGGATCCATCCCTCCAGCTTACCTTCCACAGCCCTCTTGTCCCCTCTTGCTGGTAAATGTTTATGAAGTTGCCTATCATTCCTCCTTGAATGGTGCTGCTTTGCGCTTGCATCCGAATCTAGAGATTATTTTAAAGACCAACATCAGAAAGAAACTACCACAATCCCAGCCCCAACCAATGGATATCTCTGACAGTCAGTCAGTCAGTCAGTTGCTAAATAACCATTAGCAGAGAAAAAACTGTCGTATAAATACTGCTATGATGCTATCTTAAAATGACTAAAAATTTATTCTTAGGAACTCTGAGATCTCCAAAAAGCATCTAGGAGAGTCCCGAGTCCTACGTACAGCAGTTCATTAGTTTCAAAAAAGAAATTGATTTTGTGAAAAACATCTTTCTAGAAGGAGAGAAAACAGCATACTTTCCTACTACTATATAGGTGAGAGAAAAGTTAATTACAAAGGTTTAATAAAATTAATGAGTTATCCAGTGTACTTGGCAGCACTACGCATAGACAAGCATAGTTCTTAAATTAGCTGCTCCAAGCCACTACAGTCTCCAACCAGCTGAACCAAAGGTATGCAGGCAAGCTGGCCGAGCGAGAGCCACATGATACCTGTCACACTCTGTCACACTTTAATTAGTGGAATCCACATGACCAAGATTCCAACATAAACATAATGTTTGATGTAGCTCTTCGCATTTTTAGGAATGAAAACAGATTTTTTACTAAAAAATGTGTACCTTTGGCCGGGCGCGGTGGCTCAAGCCTGTAATCCCAGCACTTTGGGAGGCCGAGATGGGCGGATCACAAGGTCAGGAGATCGAGACCATCCTGGCTAACCCGGTGAAACCTCGTCTCTACTAAAAAATACACAAAAAACTAGCCGGGCGAGGTGGCGGGCGCCTGTAGTCCCAGCTACTCAGGAGGCTGAGGCAGGAGAATGGCGTAAACCCGGGAGGCGGAGCTTGCAGTGAGCTGAGATCCGGCCACTGCACTCCAGCCTGGGCGACAGAGCGAGACTCCGTCTCAAAAAAAAAAAAAAAAAAAATGTGTACCTTATTCTTGTTTAGAGAGCAAATACATTACCACTAACTTCTAAAGGAACTGTTAATGCCACACTAACATGGGAAAATAAACCAAGATACAGGAACTACCTTCCCACAAGGCCTAAGATATAATTAAGAAATTAATAAGAGGGTGAATATTTTTCTCTAGCTCTCTTACCCCAACACTGGTAAACTTATGGCAAAGTTATCTTGCATTTCTTCCTTACCCATGCGGTCCCTTTGCTACAATGCATGTATAACTGTAGTGTACCCAGAACACTGCAGATGGCTGTAATGCTTGTCAGAATCCCCTATGAGATTGAAGGCTCTCTGAGGGCAGGGTCCTTGTCTTACTCATTTTTGGATTCTAACCATGGCGTATACCAACTGGTACAAGATAGAAGCATAGAATACTAGTTAAATAGTGGGGCAGAAAAAGAAAAGAGGGGAGGTAGGAAAGGAATACTCAGTAGGAGTTCAAAAATAAGTCATACTGAATTTTTATTTTATTTAATTAGTTACTTCCTTGCTTTATTCTAAAAAGGAATTAAGAAGTTATAATATCCCTAGTATTTTCAATAAGGTCACCTAATGTGTTACGTAATCTAATTGTAGTAATTAAATTTTTTCATCTGTATTTCCTGAATTAAATTTAACAAAGAAGATGCAGGCGAGGCATGGTGGCTCACGCCTGTAATCCCAGCACTTTGGGAGGCTAAGGCGGGCGGATCACGAGGTCAGGAGTTCAAGACCAGCCTGACCAAGATGGTGAAATCCCATCTCTACTAAAAATACAAAAATTAGCTGGGGATGGTGGCAGGCGCCTGTAATGCCAGCTACTCAGGAGGCTGAGGCAGGAGAATCGTTTGAACCCAGGGGGGCGGAGGTCGCAGTGAGCTGACATCGTGCCATTGCACTCCAGCCTGGGCAACAGAGTGAGACTCCATCTTAAAAAAAAAAAAAAAAAGAAAAAAAAAAGATGGATTCAAAAATAATCATTAATGAGCAGCCTAGATTTGTACAAAACTTGCAGTCCATCTATATTTAATGAACCAATAAAACAAAGAAGATTTTCCATGAAAAACGAAAATGAAATGCAGGCCAAGCCTAAATTTTTTTTCTCCTCAATCACCAAAATCTGTCTCCAAAATGAGCTCTACTTTTGAATTCATCTGTATCAGTGGGAAACCCACCTCGTGGACATTTAAAAGTTAGAGTCTTCGTGGCACTTAAATTATAAACAGATTCACATATACACAGATGCTACATTCACAGATTCCATTACCTGAATGTTGTTCTCAATAAGAAAATGTGGAATGTGCCTATAAGATATAGATAGCACAGCTTACTTTCAAAACATCAGTTGGATTAGCAATGGTTGAAGATATGACTCCAGAGAGAATTCCACATATCACATTTATCAGTAGAGTTTCATCTGTAAACAATGACACGTTATTTGACTCTACATATTTACAGAGTTCTTCCTGTGAGAAACTCAACTTATTTACACATTACTTGTTCACCTTAAGATTTACAAACGTATGCTTCAGGCTGGGTACGGTGGCTCACATCTGTAATCCCAGCACTTTGGGATACCAAGGCGGGTGGATCACTTGAGGTCAGGAGTTTGAGACCAGCCTGTCCAACATGGTGAAACCCCGTCTCTACTAAAAATACAAACATTAGCTGGATGTGGTGGCAGCTGCCTGTAATCCCAGCTACTTGGAGGCTGAGGTAGGAGAATCACTTGAACACGGGAGGTGCAGGTTGCAGTGAACCAAGACCACACCACTGTACCGCAGCCTGGGCAACAGACCAAGACGCCATCTCAAAAAAAAAAAAAAGTATGCTTCATGAATCCAGTAATTTTAAAAGGATTAGAAATTTCACTAATGAAGGAATTTTGCTTTGCAAACTTTCTTGATATCTAAATGTGATTTTATTTTTTTTCTTTTGAGATAGGGTCTCACTCTGTTATCTAGGCTGGAGTGCAGTGGCACAATCACAGCTCACTGCAGCCTCGACCTCCTGAACTCAGGTGATCCTCCCATCTCAGCCTTCCCAATAGCTGGGACTATAGGCGTGCACTTCCACACCTGGCTAATATTTTGTATTTTTCATAGAGATGGTGTTTCACCATGTTTCCCAGGCTGGTTTGGAGCTCCTGGGCTCAAGTGATCCACCCGCCTCAGCCTCCCCAAAGCACTGGGATTACAGGCATGAGCCACCGCACCCGGCCCCAATTCACATTTATGTATAAATTCAGACCATCGTAATTCAGACGAGCTATGTCTGTTAGGACAATAATTCCTATGAGATAACATGACGACTTATTTGGCACAAAAAGTTTTTAAAGCACATCATATGTATTTAGTTTGAAATATCCTGAAGTATTTCCAAAGCATCTTAGCTCTTGTTCGCCACTCTCACATAATAGTGTCTGGTACTCAACCCATTGTGAAAAGAGATGAAGATAGGCAGTTCTATGGATTAAAACAAAGCCACAGAACCAAAAAGCCACAGAGTATTAGCATTCAGTGTTGTTAATATTAAGAAATGTATTCACTGCTTTCCTGAAAAATAGATGATAATTCATATGATTTTAGCAAATTTTAAGTTGGATGGAATGGTCACAACACATCCCCTGGTCTAGGCATTTTGGAGATGGGGACAACTAATTAAAATGGCTGCAGAGATGGTTCCTTTTCATTATTTCTCCCCTCGATTGTGCTGATAACCAACTTGCTTTCAGCACAATTAACTAAGACTTCACACCCAAAGTTCTTGTAGCAGTAGGAAAGCCACAAATAAGCTGAAGAAAACCTGCTCCAGAACCACTTGAATAGAAAGACAAACAACCCACCTCCTGTTCCCCACTCACCTTCTGGGCGTTCAACGAACAGTCGCTTCAAGCTCTGGTAAGTGCCTATCTTGATGGTGCCATAGGATGCCTGGCGTAACATCGCGGGGGCAATCCTGTTAAATCAATGGACAAAGGGACAAAAGCAATCTAAAAATAACTTAACATGGGCTAGGCAACCCACATGCAGAGTGCCATCCATAATCAAACTACGTTCTCTAAAACAATTTTTTTTTATTTGGTCAGGCTGGTCTCGAACTCCTGACCTCAGGCGTTGGCCTCCCAAAGTGCTGGGATTATAGGCGTGAGCCACCGCACACAGCCTCTAAAACGATTTCTTAAAATTCAGAATCCAACAAAAACACAGGTGGGGCCGGGCACGGTGGCTCACGCCTGTAATCCCAGCACTTTGGGAGGCCAAGGCAGGTGGAACACGAGGCCAAGAGATTGAGACCATCTTGGCTAACACTATGAAACCCCGTCTCTACTAAAAATACAAAAAATTAGCCAGGCATGGTGGCGGGCACCTGTAGTCCCAGCTACTTGGGAGGCTGAGGCAGGAGAATGATGGGAACCCGGGAGGCGGAGCTTGCAGTGAGCTGAGATCGCACCACTGCACTCCAGCCTGGGTGACAGAGCAAGACTCCGTCTCAGAAAACAAACAAACAAACAAACAAAACACACAGGTGGGTCCAGATAAATCTGTGCAAATTATTAGCTCACTAAGTGAAAGTCTGGCCCCTCGTATTTATTCTCAATGAAAATGTAAGTGAAGAAGTTCAAGACAGAATCAGGAAAAACAAGCCAACTTTCTTCCATCCAATATGCCTGTCCTATTATCCTCTCCAAACCACAACCACAGTGTGGCATCGACAGTCCCCAGCTCTCTTTCTGCAATTCCCCAATTCCTTCTTGAATTGCAATCAGGGTTTCTGCTGCCCTCACCCTCAAAACTCCCCTCATCAAGGTGACCAACTGACACTTTTGTTGCTAAGTTAAAATGGGGCTTTTCAAGTAGGATCTTGTATAGGCTCTTTGCAGTGTGTGCCACGGTTTACCCTTTGTCCTACTTGTAGCTGTCTCCTCCCTGTTCTGCTGTAACATTATCCCCTCCCACTTCTTTTCTTTTCTCTACAGCATCCTACCTGTGTCTGCTCGGGTTCCCCAGAATTCTACCCTATGCTTCTTCTCTCCTTACTGTGCATGCTCCCTGTGTGAGCTCATCGACTCCCAAGGCTTCAACTACCATCTAAAGACTGGCCGGGCATGGTGGCTCATGCCTGTAATCCCAGCACTTTGGGAAGCCAAGGCAGACAGTTCACTTCAGCTCAGGAGTTTGAGACCAGCCTGGGCAACATGGCAAAATCCCATCTCTATAAAAAATATAAAAGTAGCACCAGACACGGTAGCTCACACCTGTAATCCCAGCATTTTGGGAGGTCGAGACCGGCAGATTACTTAAGGTCAGGAGTTTAAGACCAGCCTAGCCAACATGGTAAAAATCTACTAAAAATACAAAAAATTGGCCGGTTGTCGTAGCTGGTGCCTGTAATCCCAGCTACTCAGGAGGCTGAGGCAGGAGAATTGCTTGAACCTGGGAGGCAGAGGTTGCAGTGAGCCTGGGCAACCAAGTGAAACTCTGTCTAAAAAAAAAATTGTGTGGGGGGTGTGTGTGTGTGTGTGTGTGTGTGCGCGCGCGCGCACAGCTAGGTGCAGTGGCTTGTCGTGCCTATAGTTCCAGCTATGTAGGGGGCTGCAATGAGAGGATCGCTTGAGCCTGGGAGGTAGAGGCTGCTGTAAGCCATTTTGTGCCACTGCACTCCAGCCTGGGGCAACAAAGCAAGATCTTGCCTCAAAATAAATAAATGAAAAATAAAATTAAAGACCGATGACTCCAAATCCAAGCTTCCAAAACAGATCCAAAGACATATTTCCAATCTTCCTAGAGTCTCAATTTAGATGTCCTGTGTATACCTTCAGATAGGGTGCCACACTGAACTACTTCTCTTCCTTCTCCAAACAATCGTCTTTCCTCTTGTGTTTCCTAGACCAGGGCGTGGAACCTCCAGCTACACACTGGCAAAACACACCAATTGAGACATTAGCCTCGGCTCCTCCTTCTCTTCTACCCACTTTATGTATGGAAACCTCATATTAGGTCACGTAGTGCTATTAATCCTACACCCTAAATAGTTTTCTAGCCTGTTTTCTTTCTCCTCATCCCCAAAACCAATTCAGATCCTCATCTAGTCTTCCTACATGACAGCCCTGCTTCTAGTGCTGTCTCTTAATTCTTTCTCTCCATGGCAGGCAGGTGATGTTTACAATGTAAGCTGATCAGGTCCATCCTCCTTCTTAAACCCTTTCAGTTACTTCTGTCTACCATAGATGTAGCAAACTCAAATGCTGACAGGTACCAAGAAAGCAGATGCCAAGAGTGAATGATCCAGGCTGGGTCGAACTGCACACACATATACTTTGTGGTTGACAGAGGTTTTGTAAACCAGAGACTATCCTTCACCCCAGCTACCACTGTCATAACTGAACAAATGTGGGCCTAATGTTGATTTCTCTCGAGAAGATGGAGTCCCAGATTTTTACGTGAAATTTCTCATTTTTTAATATTGGCTCAGTTAAAAAACAAAAACCTCTGGGGATTGGTGGATCCATGGCAGGGCTATGGGTCACCAGTTTGTGGCGTGTTATACTGGAGAAAACCAAGGTGCTTAGCATGGCATGAGGCTGTTCATGTTCTGTTCCTGCGGGTATTCTGATATAGGTCTCACTCACTTTCCTATCCAGTGCCTACAGAATACTGTTCATTAAATACTGAAAGACTGGAAAGTAGTTCATTGCAACTCTTATCAACATCATATAATTTTCATTATGGCAAAAACCTCCTTAATTCAGAATATCTAAGAAAAAGTGCTATTTTCAAAGAGTAAAAAACTGAACAGAATGTTTTTAAGCAAACAATTTTTTATTGTTGTCTGTCTGTACTTGAATATAGTAAAAGTTGCACCAAAACATTTGCTACATAATATATATACTTAGAAATTAGAGTTGAAATTAAAAGTGAAAAATCTATCATGCTCTTTTCAGACATACCTCAAACTGTTTACTTGTGATCTGTGCAGTCTCGGTCTGAAGTCTACCCATGTGAAACAGTGAACGGGGACACAGAAATGCATGAAGGCCTACTCACCCCGAGTAGAGTGCTTTCAGTCCTTCTTCTCTGCCTATCCTCACTAATGCGTGCAACATTCCTCGATATCTAATTTCTTTAAATTTTGCATCATTCGTCTGGCCTTGAATCTGGAGCCGTGTCTTGGTTAAATCAATCGGAAATGTACCTTAAAATTTAAAAAGAAATTCACTTAATAAAAAGAAATTCCACTAAATAAAGGATACGTCGTGATATATTACTGAGGAAACATTCAGACTATAATGTGAACTAAGAAAGTGATTAAGAAATGGCACTTTGCAATCTTGTTTATATTTTTAAAAACTGAGGAATCAAAAGATTAATAAAACCCAAAAAATGCATAGATATATTTTCCTTTATCTTTCTATTTATACCTCATCTTATTCTACATAGGATTTGGGTAGGCGGCATTGTTGTAGAAAGCAGACACACGGTATGATTTACCTAAACAGGAAATCCATTGAAAAACATAAGTTACTATTCTGTATATAATTGAAGGTTAAAGTTAGGTTGAATGTGAACAAAGAGGTAAAAAATTTCATTTTCTAAAGGGGTTTTTCCCTAAAATTAATCTGGGCCAGGCGCAGTGGCTCACGCCTGTAATCCCAGCACTTTGGGAGGCTGAGGTGGGCGGATCACCTGAGGTCAGGAGTTCGAGACCAACCTGGCCAACATGGTGAAACCCAGTCTCTACTAAAAATACAAAAATTAGCTGGCCATGGTGGCAGGCACCTGTAACCCCAGCTACTCAGGAGGCTGAGGCAGGAGAATCGCTTAAACCCAGGAGGCAGAGGTTGCAGTGAGCCAAGATCACGCCACTGTACTCCAGACTGGGTGACAGAGTGAGACTCTGTCTCCAAAATAAAACAAAATAAATCTGATCATGCAGATAAACATGTTAAATACTTTACCTAACAAATAGTCCACCCAAATATATAAAACCCATCCTCACACAGTAACCTTGATTCACGGTGTCAACAGGAAAGCCCACCAGCACAGACAGCCTAAGCTGGTGAGTGGGTGGTTACCACAGCTCATCCAGCTTACCCCTTGGCCTCAATTCCCCCCAGCCCCACAGGAGTAGTATTCTGTCCTTGGACAGCAGTGACTGAGCCCTGGAAGCAATGATGTGTCCAACCCAGCACAGGGCATTCAACAGCTGCTCAATCAGTGTTTGTTGAATGAATGATTCCTGAGAATAAACAAACAGGGTCTGATGTGGAACCCAACCGATGAGGAAGTCACAAATGGGAACTAGATAATGTGCATCATCAGAAAGTGACTAGATAACTACAGTCCATCTTATCTGGCTCAGGGAACACCCTTGAGCTTCTCAAACCTCTTTACAGCCAAACAGGTTAACAGTGGCAAAGCTGGGCAAAGGACAAGGAAAACAGACAGACACAATCCAAAAATGATTCATAAAACTCCTGTTTGGGGCTGGGCACGGTGGCTCACGCCTATTATCCCAGCACTTTGGAAGGCCGAGGCAGGTGGATCTCTTGAGCTTGGGAGTCAAGACCAGCCTGGGCAACATGGCAAAACTCCATGCCTAATAAAAATACAATAATTAGCCAGGCGTGGTGGTGCACATCTGTAGTCTCCCCTGCTCGGGAGACTCAAGCGGGAGGACCGCTTGAACACGGGAGGCAGAGGCTGGAGTGAGCCGAGATCAGATGACTGCACTCCAGCCTCAGCAACAGCACCAGACCCTGTTTCAAAACAAAAAATTTTTAAAAACTTGTGTTTGGTCAACAGGATCAACTTTCTCTCCACTAAACTTTGAACCCTAAACTGCTAATAGCAGCCAAAATGACTATTTTGCCTTAAAAAGCATTACCAAAAGAAAACTTTTTTTTTTTTCCGAGACTAGGTTTCATTCTGTCACCCAGGCTGGAGTGCAGTGGTACACACATGGCTCACCGCAGCCTCGACCTCCTGAACTTAAGCAATCCTCCCACCTCTGCCTCCCGAATAGCGGGGACCACAGGCCTGTGCCACCACATCTGGCTAATTGTTTTTTTTTTTTTTAATAGAGATGGGGTTTCACTCTGTTGCCCAGGCTGGTCTAGAACTCCTGGACTCAAGGGATTCCCCTGCCTCAGCCTCCTAAAGTGCTGAGATTATAGGCGTGAGCCACCACACCCAGCTAAAAGACATTTTGAATTCTGAGACAAACATTTCATCATCTCACACTCTACACTTGAACTACATTCACATCAAACACCATCACACACAGCAGGCTATGTGACCCACCACCCTCAGGTCCTTACCGCACTCAGCTGTGATGGAGGCCAGCCCCCCATACACAAACGGCTTCCAGTTGAGGGCTGACATTCTCACACTGTCTCTTCTTTGATTTACAGAAACATCGCCTCCAACGCAGTGTTTCCTGGACACAATGGTAAGATATTATAAAGCTGTAACTTCTCACACAGGCAGTTTCTTCTCCAAACTCTTCCCCTAGGTTTTATTTGGAGAGTGCTATCACCAAAACCCCCTGTAGCAATTCCCAAGGGGAGCCTCCCCTTAATAAAGCAAAGCACCCCTATTTCCTAAACCTAAAATCAGCAATTTCCAATCTCACTTTATCAGTGGTCTTAATTTTTACTGTGACCTCAAGAAGTACTCAGCTACTTTGATAACTTGGTATGCATGCTATGTATTCAGTGTAGTGCAGTGGAAGCTGTTTTCTGGGAAGTCTATTTTATCTTAAATCTATTCTTCATACAATAAGTATTTGCAGCGGGCATGATGGCTCACGCCTGCAATCCCAGCATTTTGGGAGGCCAAGGTAGGAGAACTGTTTCAGCCCAGGAGGTCAAGACCAGCCTGGGCAACACAGTGAGACCCTGCGTAAAAAAAAAAAAAAAAAAAAAGTATTTGCTATTCATTCACCGCTATCTTAGTGAGTCCTTATTGGGGGACATCACATCCCTCGGGTGCACTGCAGCAGAAAAATGTTGCAAACTTGTGTCATAAGGTAAAATGTCAATTACTTAAAATTACAAGCTACCTCTTTTTTTTTTAAGACAGAGTCTCACCCTGTCATGAAGACTTGAGTGTAGTGGCACAAACATGGCTCACCGCAGTCTCAACCTCCTGGGCTCACGTGATCCTCCCACCTCCGCTTCCCAAGTAGCTGGGGCCACAGGCACACACCACCATGCCCGCCTAATTCTTTTATTTTTTGTAGACTGGTCTTGAACTGCTGGACTCAAGTAATTTTGCAGCCCTGGCCTCCCAAAGTGCTGGGAATAGAGGTGAGAGCCACCACGCCCAACCACCACAGGCTACTTGTAATCTATATTCTATAAATATCGGCTCACTTCTCTTAGCCTTATTACGTTACCAGCTGTGAGGCAGCTTGGCCTGAGGAAAGAGGTTGACCCTGTGGTCAGAGCCACCCCACACCCTTCCCCGAGAAGTTCCTGCTAACCTGAGTCTCGGTTTTTGCTTCACCAACACCATCGTCACCACAGCAGACAACACAACCAATTAGGGGTACAGCCATACTTTTGTTCACTAAGTTAAATAAATGTCAGGCTGTAGGCCTATGGTGGGGATTAAGCCATATATATTTTAAAGACACTCACAAATGTTGCCCTCCATCTTTCTTTTCCGTAATAAGACCTTGCTCCCTATGATGTGTACTCTCGTGCCACAGCTCAGGTCCTTCACATTTCATGTCACGTTCTGCAGTTGTATGCAATTAGAGCTGGTAAATGTGGCCTCATGCCCGTTAACAGGAGACTCATACGACTAATACACTTTTGTATATATATACGATCAACTATAGCTACTGTTGGTTTAAAACAAAAATTTCTAACTTTTCAGTCATTATTGGCAGGCGATATGCCCAACATGTTTACTTTGCCTGTGTTTAGGAATTTCCCAAGTCTCCTTTTCCCAGGAGAGGGCTACCACAAGTCACCACTGCGCAGAATATCAGTTTCCAACGCTAGGACCCCCCATAGAGCACCTTGAATAAACCTATTAATCATTATTCCTTGTTGATGGATACTAACCAAATTCATAGCAGTTACAAATGAGTACAACAGAAGGTTCTGTAAGAATGAAACATGAAAACCACTATGTTTTTAGGTATTTCAGTACCAAAGAGCAAGCCCTTTTCCAAAAGATTCCTATCAGCTCCCTATTATCCTTGAAAATATTTAATAACTGCACTTAATTAATTCCTAGCCTTATTAAATTGGTAACTCATATAATAATTAAGACTGTAAGTTAGACATTGTAAGAACCTATTAATAATAAATCCAATAATTCATTTACCATCCAGTACGAACTTCCTCAACTAATTCTTAGACTTAGCTGATTGCAGATTAAAAAGCAAAACGAAGGCAGGTGTAGTGGCACACATCCGTAGTCCCTGAAATCTGTAGTCTTGAATGTAGGAGTTCAAGACTAGCCTGGGCAACAGAGTCAGACTCCATCTTTTTTTTTTTTTTTTTTGAGCCAAAGTCTCACTCTCGTCCCCCAGGCTGGAATGCAATGGCGCAATCTCAGCTCACTGCAACCTCCACCAGGTTCAAGTGATTCCCCTGCCTCAGTCACCCAAGTAGCTGGGATCACAGACATGCGCCACCACACCCAGCTAATTTTGTATTTTAATAGAGACAGGATTTTGCCATGTTGGCCAGACTGGTCTCGAACTCCTGACCTCAGGTAGTCCACCTGCCTTGGCCTCCCAAAATGCTAGGATTATAGGCGTGAACCACCGTGCCTGGCCAACTTGTTAAGTTTTAATGAGATCTGGCTACTTTTTCCTCTGTCGGTTTTGATATTAAGTTTTCAGTTGGTTAGGTTAAAATCCAGAGGCTCTCGGTTAATACCAATATGCAAATACTCAACTAGAGCTAAAAAATGTGATGGAATTGCTTCTTCATAGTTTTGAAACAAATGGGATGAATCACGTGCCCATTCATTCAGAAGTACCACCAATAAAACTTTTCTACAAATTAGTGTCCACTCCTGGATCAGCATCCTATAAGCAAGTACTTCTATTCAATTACGATTTTTTAAATTTAGCTAGTCAGGAGGCAAAACAACTTTTTGGCCTTTCTGTTTTCCTTTCCAAAAGCTAGGACTAGATCTCTAAGCAGTTAATATTACTGGAACTTATCAAGTTAATGGTTGCTGAGTAAAAAAATAATTTGGCTTAAATATGAACCAGAGAGCCGCAGCAGATGGGCAAACATCCAAATAAGGAAAAGGGGGCGGGAGCGGTGGTTCATGTCAGTAATCCCAGCACTTTGGGAGGCCGAGGCGGGCGATCACCTGAGATCAGGAGTTCAAGACCACCTGGCCAACATAGCAAACTCAGTCTGCTAAAAATACAAAACTCAGGCAGGCGTGGTGGCAGGTGCCTGTAATTCTAGCTACTCAGGAGGCGGAGGCAGAAGAATCACTTGAAACTGGGAGGCGGAAGTTGCAGTGAGCCAAGATCTCAACACTGCATTCCAGCCTGGGCAACAAAAGCGAAACTTTGTCTCAAAACACACACACACACAAATAAGAAAACGGTTCTAGTTAGGACTGGAATAAGTAAGTAGATGTCCACCAAGTTGTACCGGCCACAGCAAGCTGTGACAGGGCTATAGTTATCTTAGGTTGAAATCTCTGTTCAGTAAACTAACCCATTTCTTTGTTTTGGAGCTCTTTCTGAAGGGGAGTCTCCTGAAACACTTCCTTAAATTCCAAACACAGTTGGTTGGAAAAATCCCAAGTCGATCTACAGAAGTCCCAAGGCTGACAAGCCAAGACAGTCAGAGAGATTAATGTGTCCTTAGCAGTCAATAGTGTCTGGGCAGCAACTCGGGGAAGGAATTACAACTTTGCAGAAATTCCAGTGTCGGGCAGTGGCTGTATACTGATTTTACACTCCTCTTACAGCCATGTTCTCTAAGCCACGCTAAAACCCAGTAATTCCTTCCTTCTCCTTTCTGCATTATGAACATACTACTAACACTAGCAGTCATCCCTGAATACCTGCTGTCAGGCATTGCTATACATTTTCCTCACAATCCTATGAAAGAGGTATCATTATCCACCTCTCACAACTGAGCAAACAGCCTCAGAGAAGAAAAGTAACTTTCCCTAGTCAAAGTTACCAAATATTCAAACTAAGGTCTCTCTGAAGGATCACATGACCATTCCTCTAGGTACTACTTTGCAGCCAAACACTATCTTCCAAAGGCTGTTAAAAAAATATTGGTGGGTGGCAGGGCAGGGAATTCCATACATGCAGAATAAATATAGAATTTTCCAGCAGAGGAAACAAAAAATTTTATTTTTAAAAATGTTAGCTGTTGGCTGGGTGTGGTGGCTCATGCCTGTAATCCCAACACTTTGGGAGGTGGAGGAGGGTGGATCACTTGAGGTCAGGAGTTCAAGACCAGCCTGGCCAACATGGTGAAACCCCGTCTCTACTAAAAATACAAAAATTAGCTCGGCGAGGTGGAGATGCCTGTAATCCCAGCTACTCAGGAGGCTAAGGCAGGAGAATCGCTTTGAACCCAGAAGGCGGAGGTTGCAGTGAGCCAAGATGGCGCCACTGCACTCCAGCCTGGACGACAGAGTGAGACTCTATCCCCCCGCCAAAAAAAAAAAAATTGTTAGCTGTTGGTGACTGGCTGAATAATTTTTTCTTTTCTTTCTTTTTTTTTTTTTTTTTGAGATGCAGTCTTGCTCTGTCACCCAGGATGGAGTGTAGTGGCACTATCTCCACTCACTGCAACCTCCACCTCCCAGGTTCAAGCAATTCAGCCTCCTGAGTAGCTGGGATTATAGGCACACACCACCATGTCCAGCTAATTTTTGTATTTTTGGTAGAGATGGGGTTTCACCATGTTGGTTAGGCTGGTCTCAAACTCCTGACCTTGTGATCTGCCTGCCTCCGTCTCCCAAAGTGCTGGGATTACAGGCATGAGCCACGGCACCCGGCCCAAAATTTTTTTTTTTAACTTAAAAACAAACATGCCGGCCGGGCGCGGTGGCTCAAGCCTGTAATCCCAGCACTTTGGGAGGCCGAGACGGGCGGATCACGAGGTCAGGAGATCGAGACCATCCTGGCTAACACTGTGAAACCCCGTCTCTACTAAAAAATACAAAAAACTAGCCGGGCGAGGTGGTGGGCGCCTGTAGTCCCAGCTACTCGGGAGGCTGAGGCAGGAGAATGGCGTAAACCTGGGAGGCGGAGCTTGCAGTGAGCTGAGATCCGGCCACTGCACTCCAGCCTGGGGAACAGAGCGAAACTCCGTCTCAAAAAAAAAAAAAAAAAAACAAACAAACAAACATGCCAGGTGCTCATGCCTATAATCCTAGCAGTTTGGGAGGCCAAGGCAGGTGGATCACCTGAGGTCAGGAGTTCAAGACCAGCCTGGCCAGCACCGTGAAACCTCCATCTCTATTAAAAATACAAAAATTAGCCAGGCATAGTGGTGGGCGCCTGTAATTCTAGTTACTCGGGAGGCTGAGGCAGGAGAACTGCTTGAACCTAGGAAGCAGAGGTTGCAGTAAGCCGAGACCGCGCCACTGCATTCTGGCCTGGGCAACAAAAGCAAAATTCCATCTCAAATAAATAAATAAATATACAAATAAATACAAAAAAAAAGTGAAAAATAAAAATTAAAAGAAAACAACAAAATTGTTAGCTGGGCTAGTCACACATATCTGTAATCCCAGCTACTTGGGAGGCTGAGGCTAGAGAATAGCTTGAGGCCAGGGGTTCAAGACCAGCCTAGGCAACAGAATGAGATGACTATCTCTACTAAAAAAATCCAAAAAATTATCCAGGCATGGTGGTAGGCTACTCTAGTCCCAGCTACTCCGCAGGCTGAGGTGGAAGGGGCACATAAGCCCAGGACTTCAAGGCTGCAGTGAGCTATGATCAGGACACTGCACTCTGGCAGCCTGGGTGCCAGAGCAAGACCCTGTCAATAAAGGTTAAAAACAAGTTTTCTGAATGAAAATGTCTATACAAATTAAGAATTTCAAAGGATTCTCCCTACACTTAGGATACATACTAAGTTACACATTCTGTCTACATTTTCTCTTATATGGTTGCTTAGTGTTTATTTTCACCCACCTGACCTCATGTGCACAGTTGTAAAGGGAGGTAATTAAATATAATACTAGCTACTGGTACTTCTGAACGCTTTCCAAGTTTCTAATATTTATTTATTTAAAGGCAGAATTTCGCTCTTATTGCCCAGGCTGGAGTGCAATAGCATGATCTCGGCTCACCGCAACCTCCGCCTTCTGGGTTCAAGCGATTCTCCTGTCTCAGCCTCCCGAGTAGCCAGAATTACAGAAATCCGTCACCACGCCCGGCTATTTTTGTATTTTTAGTAGAGACAGGGTTTCTCCATGTTAGCCAGGCTGGTCTCAAACTCCTGACCTCAGGTGATCCGCCCGCCTCGGCCTCCCAAAGTGCTGGGATTACAGGCGTGAGCCACTGCGCCCAGCTGTTTCTCTTATTTAATTCCTGGTAAATTCTTTCAGTTTTACTTGCTGTTTCCTTTTCAGTCTGAAGTCTTAAACTGTAATCGCACAGCCTTTAAAGCTTCTGGGCTCTCATACATTTTTGTTCCTTGCTGGACCGACTGCCCTTTCAATAATGCCTTTCATGAACTTTTCCTATTTCCTAGTCTTTTTAAAGGTGCAGAAGGAAAACTAAGCTCATCACAGACTTCCAAAAAGCGGGATTTAAAAGAAATCTTCTAAATTACCATCTCGTTTCACGTTAATTAACTGAGTCCGCGGTCACAAAGCTTCGCAACGACAAAGCCAAAAGCAAAATTCATGCCTTTCAACTTTCTCACTACCCAAGTAGGACCGCAAGCCGACCGCAGGGCAGTGCCAACACTGTTTTTGCTACTCTTGCGCAGAACAAAAATGCTAATCATTGCAACCGCTTTACATGAAATTGCACCCAGAAAGACTTTAAAACCCAGAGGTACATTAACTTTCCAGGCAATTTACTCCCAGCCTGGCATGTGCCACGAGCGATTCCGAATGTGGTGTGCCCTCTCCCAGAATGCGAAGCTTGCGGGCGCTCAGGCTGCCGTTTGAATGAACCCACGAGTGAGAGGGACGCACAGGCAGGGTTGCAAGCCCGGGACACGCGTGCAGACGCAGAGATGCCAGGACGGGATTCGCACTCGGATCTCAATGACCCTGGAACAGGAATCAACCCACGCCAACAGCGATGCACCAGCCCGACCCAAGGAGGGAGCAGCCCGAGAAGCGGAGCCCTGTCCTAGTCCCCCGAACCTCGCGCCCAGCCGAGCGCCGCTCGGCCTGCGAACTGGAGAGCAAACGCAGCCCAGAGCACGCCCGATTGCAAAGGAGGCTCCCAGGAAACCGCAGCCCAACCCTACCCCAGGCCCGGGTTCCGGGAGCCGCAGAGAGAAGGAGGGGCCAGCGGGAGGAGGCGCGGGCCAGGACTTACCTGGAGGCGGCGGCCCCGAACCTCCTCCAGCCCAGATTCAGTTGCTAGAAGAACCGGAGGCCGCTCCAGGAAAGGAGAAAATGCCGCGCGGGCCCAGGAACCTGCGCACAGCCCCGCCCCGCCCCGCCCGCGCAAACTCGCCGACCTCCTCAGTTCCCATTGGTTTCTGCCAGCAGTAGCCACGCCCATGACACGCCCCTGACCCCCCCCCCCAGATAGGGACACGGAGGGGCGGGGCCAGCCCCAAGTCCCTTTCGGGATCTTCCACTGCCGATGCCTGAGGAGGAAGCTGCCCGGGACTCGGTGACGCCTCATGTGGCCTCTGATATCGACTGGGAGGTGGAAGAGAAATTTGGGGAACGCATCGAGAACCCTGGAAAAGCAACCTTCTCAGGGGGTGGTTTTCTGTGCCCGCGTGAACCTTCACAGTTGGATGGAAGTAAATTTGCCCTTATTTTTTTTATATCCCAGCTTTTAGCTTGAAAATGTACAGATTAGCCTAGCCGGACGTGGTGGCGGGCGCCTGTAATCCCAGCTACTCAGGAGGCTGAAACAGGAGAATCGCTGGAACCCGCGAGGCGGAGGTTGCAGGAGCCAAGATCGCGCCACTGCACTCCAGCCTGGGCGACAGAGTGATACTCCCTCTCAAAAAAAAAAAAGAAAAGAAAATGTCCAAACAGACCAAAAAATTAAAAGAACCATACTATATGAGTAGAAACTTTTACATATATAATATATATAATATGCATATATGTAAATAGTTATATATTAATATATAACTTTTTTAATGGTATTGCACTGCTTGTGTTCAAGTACACCCCTGTATATTTTTGTTTTGTTTTGTTTTGAGACGGAGCCTCGCTCTTGTTGCCCAGGCTGGAGTGCAGTGGCGCCATCTCGGCTCACCGCAACCTCCGCCTCCCAGGTTCAAGTGATTCTCCTGCCTCAGCCTCCCGAGTAGCTGGAGGCGGGTGCCGTAGCTCACGCCTGTAATCCCAGCACTTTGGGAGGTCAAGGCGGGCAGATCACCTGAGGTCAGGAGTTCAAGGCTAGCCTGACCAATATGGAGAAACCCCATCTCTACTAAAAATACAAAAATTAGCCGGATGTGGTGATGGCACCTGTAATCACAGCTACTCGAGAGGCTGAGGCAGGAGAATCACTTGAACCTGGGAGGTGGAGGTTGTGGTGAGCCAAGATCACACCACTGCACTCCGGCCTGGGCGACAGAGCAAGGCTCCATCTCAAAAAAAAAAAAAGAAAAAAGAATAGATGCATGTGTATAAAACTTGCATCTATTGATGCAAAGTGCTACTCCAGGAATCTTTACATTCCTTGGTTCATTCAAGCCAAAGAAATGTTATTTCCATTTTACAGATGATGAAACAGAGTTTTCATGAGATAACTGGCCTGTTACAGAACCAGGGCCCAGGGCCATCTCTCTCATTTCCTTCTTCTGTGTCTCTAGCTCAGGCCCCAGGCTGAGCTGAAACAATCCCTTTTCTGTCCTCCAAATTGGACTCTAGGTGAGTACCTGGATTTTCACCACGCACTGTTTTGAAATCAATAAAATATGGACCCGTTTGAAGGATCCCCTGAATTCTGGCCATAAAAACAAATACAATCCCCAGCCTGTGGGGGAAAGTCGTTGGAATGCTTGCCTTTCTAGGGCAGGGAAATGAGAACATGACCCTTTCTACCTCTCTCTCACCTCACCAAGTCCTTTCCAGACTCATAACTGTGTGGCACTGCATACTAAGTACTGGATTCTTCCCTTTCCTGTAGAGCTTTTGGACACCCAAACTGTACGAATGCCCTAAGCCCCACCAGCCTGTGCTAATACTCACATAATACTTAGAAATACACAGGAATCGCCAAACTTCAAGTATGAAGATCCCTTTGTGGGTTTTTTTGTGCTTTTGTTTTGTTTTGCTTTTCAAGACAGGGTCTCTCTCTGTCACCCAGGCTGGAGTGCAGTGGCCCAGTCACAGCTCACTGCAGCCTCAAACTCCTATACTCAAGCAATCCTCTTGCCTCGGCCTCCCAAAGTGCTGGGAGTACAGGCATGAACCACCATGCCTGGCCAAAGATCTTTTTGAAAGAAAACTGAAGTTTTTAAAACTTTGGAGTCCCTGTAAAATAGATGGTAGTATTCTCAGTGTCCATTATGAAAATGCATATTGAATTTGTGGGCCCCCTGCAGTAACCTTGGGTTCCCCCAAGGGTCTTGGCCCATGAATTGGAAACTATTTCTCTAGGGAATAGTAACTTGGTTGCAGCAGCATAACCAGTTTAGAAATAAGAATAACAAAAAAAAAGGCCGGGTGCAGTGACTCACACCTATAATTCCAACACTTTGGGAGGCCGAAGCAGGTGGATCACCTGAGGTCAGGAGTACAAGACATGGCAGAACCCCGTCTCCACTAAAAATGCAAAAATTAGCCGGTCATGGTGCTGCCTATCTATAGTCCCAGCTACTTGGGAGGCTGAGGCAGGCGAATTGCTGGAACCTGGGAAGCAGAGGTTGCAGTGAGCTGAGATTGTGCCACTGCACTCCAGCCTTGGCAACAGAGCGAGACTCCATCTCCAAAAAAAGAAAATAGAATAACAAAGTAGTAAGGCCAGAAATACATCTATGAACTATTCAGTGCTAGTCCCTGTTGGAAGCAGCTTCTTTTTCGTCTATTCTTTGCCTTCAACTTTCCCCCTATTTGGCTCTTTGTGCATGTTTTTTATCTGACTACAGTTAACACACCCAGGTAGCAATATGGAAATGAAGACCTAGGTTCTACTTAATCCTGGTCACAACTTTATTAGCTCTCTGGCCTTGAGTTAATTAAAGTCCTCAGTTGCAAAATGGAAACAATACCCTCCCTACAGAATGTTAAATGAGGCAACGTGTGCAGAAACGTACTTCGTAAAATGTAAGTGCTGTAGAAATTTTAATTCATCTGGCCATGGCACTCACCAGTTTAAAATTCTTCATTGGCTCCCCAGTGTCCTCAAGATTAAAAGTAAGCCCTCAGGCTGGCACACAAGGCCCCTGACCAGTGGTCCTTAGAGCCCTGCAGCCGTAGGAGTCCAGCTCCCTATCCACGTCACCCATGTACTTGCCTCTCAATCCTGCATTCTAAAGTCCGGCCATAGAGGCACTTCTCAAGTAGCTGGACTTTTATTGCCACTTAGGACTTTTCTTAGCAAACTGTTAAAACAGTAAGATCCACACAGCCAAAAGCCCTCACTACACTCCCTTAGGTGGATGATGCCAATCTCTATAAGGAGCTGGGCAGCAGGAACCATTTTTTACCCACATCCTGGTTTTCATCATCTTGGCAAATGTATGTGCACTATATAGTGGCAATAAAAAAAAAAATGCTTTGGAATCAACTACAATTTGGTAAATGTTTGTGTAACCATGTTAAACTACAGGAATGGTGCAGATAATATGGACCTGCCTCTTGCCAAGAATGAGTCTAGCAGGTTTTTCTGGATGGGGTTCCCTCGGTGCTTGCAGAATGAAAGGCCTTAGTCAGACCTTTCAGGGGTAGCATTTGGTGGTTGGTGGAAGGAGGAGGTTGTATCTGACTGAGACATCTGGTCACCTCCTCTCCTTGGCAAAATGGAGTAGCAATGAGCCATTGAGTTTCATTTGGTAAAAGGGGAAATGGCACAGCCTGTAACAGCCATTCGTAGCAGAAGCAACTGTCATGAGACCTTGAAGAAGACCTCCTGACAGCCTTACCGGACACTCTTGTGACAAGATTCTCTTAATACAATCAGTACAATGTATACACTTTACCAAATTATCTCACACCTTCATTTTAAAGTCACAAGTATAAAATCAATTGCACATTTTAAATTGAAATTGCAAGGTAATCTGTGAGATTCCCTATGAGGATAATTTCTTTCTTTACTACTACACTTCGCATGAGTAGCAGACACATGCAGATTGTCTTACACTTAATGGTTAGTACTAAAAATATTAGTACTATGGGTTTGATTAGGTCGTCATTTCTATATTTAACTCTAAACCTTCCAGAGTTACATGATCATATAACAACATTCACCAGCCTAGATGAGCTGGGTAATTGGATGATGAAAAAAAAATCAGGACATTAATGAGATGGTTTATCTTGAAGAGATCTGAGACTGGGACCCAGGACTAGAGAGCTATACTGGGCTGGGTCCTGAAACTGCTACCCCAAAACACGGTGCTTTGACATACTGAACTGAACAAGAGGCCACATCTCTCTAACTTTCCTCCCATCTTCCTGTCTCTCAATCCTCTGTCTCTCCCGAAGCACAGGATGAAGTTGTTCTCTGAAGGTCCTTTGTCTGCCTGAAGTCTGGATCCAACAAAAAAGAAAACAATTACCTCTGGTCCCTTCCTCAAGTTTTCATTAACTGAACTCATTGCAAGAAGAAAGACAGCTTGGTCCACACACCTGGATAGACTTTCTTCACAAACCACTGTTTGCTCATTGGGTCCAACAGAGTTTGTCCCAGGCCGTTGTATATTTCAATTCCATTGACTTTCCCTGAAAATCATTTACTACCTTCCTAAATCATCCACGTTTCCCCATCTGCCTTTCACGCAAGAAGAGGATATGAGACCTTCAGGAAGACCTCCTGACAGTCTTACCGGATACTCTTGTAACAAGATTCTGTACCCCACTGTGTGGTGAGGAAATCGCTCTGTGATTTTCCCCCATGCACATTAATAAATTTTGTCCGGCATTTCTCCTATTAATTTGCCTTTTGTGAATTTATTTTCAGCAAGGCTTCAGACAGCAAAAGGGAAGTTTTCCCTTGGCCCCCTACAAGGTTTTTTTTTTTTTGAAACAGATCTCATTCTGTCACCCAGGCTAGAGTGCAGTGGTGCCATCTCGGCTCACTGCAACCGCCGCCTCACAGGTTCAAGCGATTCTCCTACCTTAGCCTCCTGAGGAGCTGCAACTACAGGCATGCGTCACCACTCTTGGCTAATTTTTGTACTTTTAGTAGAGACAGGATGTCATCATGTTGGCCAGGCTGGTCTTGAACTCCTGACCTCAGATGATCCACCCGCCTCGGCCTCCCAAAGTGCTGGGATTACAGGTGTGAGCCACCATGCCCAGCTCCCTACAATTATTATATGTTCCATTTTTATAGAGAAGTTGTGTCTGATCCATCAGCAGGGACCGTGAGGAAGGTGAGCCTTTCCGTTGTCATTGAATTTTGCTACCTTCATCCCTGGGCATTTTTCTGCCAGTTATACCCTTCTCCAGTTTGTTCATGTTCTTTTTTTTTTTTTTTTGAGATGGAGTCTTGCTCTGTCATCCAGACTGGAGTGCAGTGGGGCAATCTCGGCTCACTGCAACCTCCGCCTCCTAGGTTCAAGTGATTCTCCTGCCTCAGCCTCCCGAGCAGCTGGGACTGCAGGCCCATGCCACCACACCCAGCTAATTTTTGTCTTTTTAGTAGAGATGGAGTTTCACTATACTGGCCAGGCTGATCTCACTCTCTTGACCTCATGATCTGCCCCCCTTGGACTCCCAAAGTGCTGGGATTACAGGCATGAGCCACCAAGCCCAGCCTTCTTTTAAACTTTTTTTTTTTTTGAGACGGAGTCTAGCTCTGTCACCCAGGCTGGAGTGCAGTGGTGTGATCTCTGCTCACTGCAACTTCCGCCTCCCAGGTTCAAGCAATTCTCCTGCCTCAGCCTCCTGAGTAGCTGAGATTACAGGTGCACACCACCATGCCCGGCTAATTTTTGTATTTTTAGTAGAGACGGGGTTTCACCATGTTGGTCAGGCTGGTCTTGAACTCCTGACCTCGTGATCTGCCCGCCTCGGCCTCCCAAAGTGCAGGGATTATAGGCATGAGCCACCGCACTCGGCCTCTTTTTAACTTTTAAAGCCTAATTTGGGTGGAGAGAGAGAGAGACAAAAAAAGAGAAACAAATAACAGTTAAAGGATTAAGAATAATGATAACTTAAAACTTCTCAATAGCAATTCTGGAAACTAGAAAATGATGGAGCAATGACTTAAATTTGAGGGGAAATCATTGCCAAACTATAATATCCACCTAACCAAACCAGCAATGGGAAAATTCAAAAGTTACATATGTGCAAGCTCTTTTTTTTTTTTTTGAGATGGAGTCTTGCTCTGTCACCCAGTCTGGAGTGCAATGGTGCAATCTCAGTTCGCTGCAACCTCCACCTCCTGGGTTCCAGTGATTCTCAGGCCTCAGCCTCCTGATGAGCTGCAACTACAGGTGTGTGTCACCACACCCAGCTAATTTTTGAATTTTTAGTAGAGATGGGGTTTCACCATGTTGGCCAGGCTGGTCTCAAACTCCTGACCTCAGGTTATCTGCCCACTTCAGCCTCCCAAAGTGCTAGGATTACAGGCATGAGCCACCACACCCGACAGGTGCAAGCTCTTAAAGAATTGACCTCTTTCATGTGTGTGTCCCCAAGAAAGCTAATGAAGGATATTCTTCCCCAGAACTAAGGAAGAAACTGAGAAATGCAGTTCAGGAAATAAGAGACCAGCAAAGGAGGATGGGGAAAGGAATTCTCAAGATAACACTGAAAAGAAATTTCAGAACAGCTGGGCACAGAAGACTTGGGAAGATGGCGAAACACAGTTTCTACCAAAACAAACAAACAAAACCCAAAAAACAAAAATTAGCTGGGCACGATGGCACACACCATAGTCCTCAGCTAGTCAGGAGGCTGAATTGGGAGGATCACCTGAGCCCAGGAAGGTTGAGGCTGCAGGGAGCCGTATCGTGCCACTGCACCCCTGGGCAACAGAATGAGACCCTGGTCCCCCCCCCCAAAAAAATTCAATCTGAACCTTAACTGGAATTGCTTGTATTATCTTTTTTACCCCATCATTTGGCTAAATATTTCACTCTAACTTTCCGAGTTGCTTTCACATAGGTACTGCCAAAGCAAGCTATCAGATTTAAGTTTATCACAGGCAAAATTTAAAGGGCAAATTGCAACCTCCAAGAGATGAAATGAATGGCTCTTTTCATGAAAAAGAAGTTGGGGAACTGTAAGTGATCTGGGGCACTTGATGCTGAGAGCTTCAAGTATAAAGGGTAGTAAACAGGTGGCTCCCAGGGGTAATTTTAGCCAGAGTATTCTGCAGTGTGGCTTTTCGGAGCATCAGGGAGGACAGTGCCCCAGCCTGTCACTGCAGAAACGCCCTCGATCATTCAAGTACATTCACAGAATAGCCAAGGAGAGCAAAGTCAGAACTGACACCGGTTTAGGAATTGGAAAATTGAAAGTTGTATGACCCTGTGAGGACTGTGTTCTCAGTTCTTGGAACTTGCCGTAAGAACAGACTGTCATGCTCCGTTTTTGCCTCTGATAAAGAGCATACATGAGTTTAGCACAAGGACTCTGAACATAACCATGACATTTCCATCTGGTAATAGTGGAAGGGTCAGGGAAGCTGGCTGAGGCCCGAGGCTGGTGAAAAAAGTCTGAGCTGTTCTGACAGGTCCCAAAGCCATTTATGTCCGTGGCTTTCAAACTTGTTAAACTGTAACCCACATTAAGAAATGCATTTTGGCCGGGCGCGGTGACTCACGCCTGTAATCCCAGCACTTTGGGAGGCCGAGACGGGCGGATCACGAGGTCAGGAGATTGAAACCATCCTGGCTAACACGGTGAAACCCCGTCTCTACTAAAATACAAAAAAATTAGCCGGACGTGGTGGTGGGCGCCTGTAGTCCCAGCTACTCGGGAGGCTGAGGCAGGAGAATGGCGTGAACCCAGGAGGCGGAGCTTGCAGTGAGCCGGGATGGCACCACCGCACTCCAGTCTGGGCGACAGAGTGAGACTCCGTCTCAAAAAAACAAACAAAAAAAAAGAAATGCATTTTATGTCATAACCCAGTAAACACATATATACACAAACACACTACTGAGACGAACATTTCTAGAAGGAATACTTACTGTATCTGTAATTCACCATATTCTTTATTATTCTATTTTATTTTTGTTCATACTGTTCATAACCCACTAAAATGAAAATCCAGTTTGAAAAAAATACTGATTATAAAATTCCAATCAGGCTGGGCACAGTGGCTCATGCCTGTAATCCCAGCACTTTGGGAGGCCGAGGCGGGCGGATCACCTGAGGTCAGGAGTTTGAGACCAGCCTGGCCAACATGGTGAAACCCCATCTCTACTAAAAACACAAAAAACTAGCCGGGCATGGTGGCGCATGCCTGTAATCCCAGCTACTCAGGAGGTCGAGGCAGGAGAATTGCTTGAACCCGGGAAGCAGACGTTGCGGTAAGCCAAGATCATGCCATTGCACTCCAACATGGGCAACAAGAGTGAAACTCCATCTCAAAAAAAATAAAAAAGTCCAATCAAACCATACTCTTTGTTTTTTTGTTTATTTGTGTTTTTGTTTTGTTTTGTTTTGAGTGGAATCCCAGCACTTTGGGAAGCCAAGGCAGGCAGATCGCTTGAGGCTAGGAGTTTGAGACCAGCCTAGGCAACATGGGGAAACCCTGTCTCTACCAAAATTACAAAAATTAGCTGGGGGTGATGGTGCGTGTCTGTAATCCCAGCTACTTGGGAGGCTGAGGCAGGAAAATGGCTTGAACCTGGAAGGCGGAGGTTCCAGTGAGCCAAGATCGTGCCATGGCACTCCAGTCTGAGTGACAGAACAAGACTTTGTTTCAAAAATAAATAAATAAATAAATAGTTGTTCAGGTTGAGCAGCAACTGACCCTCTGACAACTCATCTTGAGGCCTTATGCTGCTGGAAAATTCCTCTCCCAGTGGGTGAATCAAAGGAGAGCTTCTGTTTTTATGTTAGACACAGCCACCTGTGACCTTGATAGTGACTTGGTTTGGTCATCATTTGTTTGTTTTTGTGTCAATTTAACTGCTATCTAAATAGCCATAAAATGGTTAAGCAATAAATCCTCGGTGAACGCATAGCGTCTCACTGCAAATTCTGCAGCTGAGGGATGGCAGACCATGGAAGAGCAAGGAGTTTCCGAGAATTGGAAGAGTTGCCCAAGACATGTGGTCAGGAAGATACCTTTTCCTTATGCAAAGTCAAGAAAGGCGTTTAGGTCCATAAACCTATAGCACCTGGGGCCAGTCTGGCAGGCAACGTTGACAGAGTCTTTTCAATACAGGAGACAATATCATCCCCAACACTCATGCACGCTTGTTCAAAAACATATCTTTTGGAACCAGGTAAAGGTGATGGTTGCACAACACTGTAAACACACTAAATGTCCCCTAGTTGTACACTTTAAAACCCATAAATGGGCTGGGCACAGTGACTCACGACTATAATTCTAACACTTTGGGCGGCCATGGTGAGCGGATCGCTTCGGCTCAGGAATTGGAGACCAACCTGGGCAACACAGCAAAACCGCATCTCGACAAAAAATACAAAAATTAGCCGGGCATGGTGGCATGTGCCTGTAGTCCCAGCTACTCTGGAGGCTGAGGTGGGAGGATCGCTTGAGTCCAGGAGGTCAATACTGCAGTGAGCTGTGATGGCGCCACTGCACTCCAGCCTGAGTGACAGAAGAAGAGCCTATCTCAACAAAAGAAAACAGTTAAATGCTATGCAAATTTCGCCTCTCTCTCTCTGTCTCCCTCTCTCTCTCTATCTCTCTCTCTATATATATATGCACACACATATATATACATATACATACACATATATATATATTTTTTGGAGACAGAGTCTCACTGTGTCGCCCAGGCTGGAGTGCAATGGCGCGATCTCAGCTCACTGCAACCTCCACCTCCCAGGTTCAAGTGATTCTCCTACCTCAGCCCCGAGAGTAGCTGGCATTATAGGCATGCACCACCACACCACGCTAATTTTTTGTATTTTTAGTAGAGACGGGTTTTACCATGTTGGCCAGACCGGTCTCAAACTTCTGTCCTCGAGCAATCTGCCGGCCTCGGCCTCCAAAAGTGCTGAGATTACAGGCATGAGCCACCACGCCGAGCCTATCAATATTTTTAATTAAAAAAAAAAAAAAAAATATATATATATATATATAAACATACACCACCAAAGCAATACAAATGTGACCTTTTTGGTTATTATTTGTTCTGGTTTTCTGGCACCCTGCATAGTCGAGGCAGAAAGGTTTTAGGGATTTAATTTCAAGAAAATGAAGACAGAAAGATGAATGATTGTATAAATAGTGTAATAGCTGCATTTTTTTTTTTTTTTTTTTGAGACGGAGTCTCGCTCTGTCGCCCAGGCTGGAGTGCAGTGGCCGGATCTCAGCTCACTACAAGCTCCGCCTCCTGGGTTTACACCATTCTCCTGCCTCAGTCTCCCGAGTAGCTGGGACTACAGGCACCCACCACCTCGCCCGGCTAGTTTTTTGTATTTTTTAGTAGAGACAGGGTTTCACCGTGTTAGCCAGGATGGTCTCGATCTCCTGACCTCGTGATCCGCCCGTCTCGGCCTCCCAAAGTGCTGGGATTACAGGCTTGAGCCACCATGCCCGGCCTGCATCTTTTTTTTTAAATGGGCTTTGCAGATGCTGCCGCCACCAGGAGCCTTGTACTATCAGCCATGGTCAACCCCACGGTGTTCTTTGACATCGCCATCGACGGCAAGCCCTTGGGCTGCGTCTCCTTCAAGTTGTTTGCAGACAAGTTTCCAAAGACAGCAGAAAACTTTCACGCTCTGAGCACTAGGGAGAAAGGATTTAGTTATAAGGTCCCTGCTGTCACAGAATTATTCCAGGGTTTATGTGTCAGGGTGGTGACTTCTCATGCCGTAATCGCACTGGTGGAAGTCCATTTACAACGAGAAATTTGATGACAACAACTTCATTCTGAAGCATACAGGTCCTGGCATCTTGTCCATGGCAAATGCTGGACCCAACACAAATGGTTCCCAGTTTTTCATCTGCGCTGCCAAGATTGAGTGGTTGGATGGCACGCATGTGGTCTTTGGCAAGAAGAAAGAAGGCATGAATATTGTGAAGGCCATGGAGTGCTTTGGATCCAAGAATGGCAAGACCAGCAAGAAGATCACCATTGCTGACTGTGTTTTATCTTAACCACCAGACCATTCTTTCTATAGCTCAGGAGAGCGCCCCTCCACCCGGTTTGCTCACAGTATCCTGGAATCTTTGTGCTCTCGCTCAGTTCCCTTTGGGCTCCATGTTTTCCTTGTTCCCTTCCATGCCTAGCTGGATTGCAGAGTTAAGTTGATGATTATGAAATAGAAACTAACAACCAAAAAAAAAAAAAAAAAAAAAATGGCTAGTTTGATACAGCTTAGCAGATGGCTTAGAGCCAGGGCCCAAACTAGCCATTGTTTCATTACCTCCTCCAAAGCCCCGGGGAGCCCATCTCATCCACAATCCCCTCTGAGTGTGATCAACAGTAGTTACACATGACCCATCACCCGGCCACACAGATAGGCCAAGGGAGACATGGATAGAGGCCCAAGGTGGCCTTGAGAGCTCTGCCCTATAGTGGCCCCTCTGCTGGATGGTGAAGGCTGTCCCACAAGAACTCTTGGGACATTTGACATAAGGCACGAGTGAGAATCTGCTGATACAGACAAGAGCAGTAGAGTCAGAGGCCAAACAGCTCCATCCCTGTCATGGTGGAGCCCCAGACCAGGGATCCCCACAGTTGCCCAGTTCTGAAGAGTCACTTGCCAGGTATTGTGATAGTTCCACCAGAGTTGCTATCAGAGCCACGGGGCTACAAGTACATCCCCGACCACTTCCTGTATGGCCTAATCACGTGGCCTGAGACAACTTCCTGTGTCCTTTATTTCCCCATGTAGCCTTATAATTGGCCTTCATTCATGGAAATAATCTGAGGATATGCCTGCTCCTTGAAACCCTGAAAAATCTAATTTACATCTAAATGCCACAAAAGAAGCCACTGAAAAGATTCTGGTCACATCTTCCTTCCCTAATGAAAGATTGGTGGGGACTCTCTAGAAGCCATTAGTAGGGCAACTTATTTCTAATCCTCCTCTGCTGTGCCAGCCTCCACTATGGAAGCTGAAAATGTTAAATACTTCTTTCCCGGCTGGGCGCGGTGGCTCACACCTGTAATCCCAGCACTTTGGAAGGCCGAGGCAGGTGGATCATGAGGTCAGGAGATCAAGACCGTACAACATGGTGAAACCCCATCTCTACTGAAAATACAAAAATTAGCTGGGCGTGGTGGCCCATGCCTGTAATCCCAGCTACTCGGGAGGCTGAGGCAGGAGAATCACTTGAACCAGGGAGTCAGAGGTTGCGGTAAGCCAAGATCACACCACTGCACTCCAGCCTTGTGACAGAGCGAGACTCCATCTCAAAAAAAAAAAAAAATTTCTTTCCCAGCCTTTCTTGCAGCTAAATATGGCCAAGTGACAAGTTCTGTCCAACGAGACAAACATGAAACTCTTGGGCAGCGTAAGGGGGAGTGTTTGAGAAAGCCTTTACTTCTGCACAAAGAGGACAGGCCCAGGAGCAGTGGTCACTGGCACTGCCCCTTCCCCATTCTCATGCCTTGAATACAAACGTGGTACCTGCAGCTGTGGCCACAATCTCACTCTCACAAAGTAACAAGCATGTTAACAAAAGGCCCACGTGCTAAGAAAGGCAAGACTGAAAGAGAGAAAGGGTCAGCGTCTTATCGACATTATCGGGCAGCTAAACCAATGCCAGCAACTTTCTACCTCCAGGCTTCTTGTTTCTTGAGAAAAAGACCACTTTAACTGGGTATTATTGCCTATGGTTTTCCTCACTGATAACACTGTATATGTAAAAGTAATAACAAAATGTGCATCATAGGCCGGGCGTGGTGGCTCACCCAGCACTTTGGGAGGCCGAGGCAGGCGGATCACTTCAGGCAAGAAGTTCAAGACCAGCCTGATTATCATGGTGAAACCCCGTCTCTACTAAAAATACAAAACTTAGCCGGGCATGGTGGTGGGTGCCTGTAATCCCAGCTACTCGGGAAGCTGAGACAGGAAAATTGCTTGAACCCGGGAGGCGTTCAAAGACATGGAAGGCATCTGGCCGGGTATGGTGGCTCATGCCTATAATTCCAGCACTTTGGGTCCGAGGCGGGTGGATCATGAGGTCAAGAGTTTGAGACCAGCCTGACCAACATGGTGAAACTCCGTCTCTGCTAAAAATACAAAAATTAGCTGGGTGTGGTGGTGGGCGCTTGTAATCCCAGCTACTCAGGAGGCTGAGGCAGAAGAATCGCTTGAACCCGGGAGGCAGAGGTTGCAGTGAGCTGAGATTGTGCCACTGCACCCCAGCCTGGGCAACAGAGTGAGACTCTGTCTCAAAACAAAACAAAACAAAACAAAACAAACAAAACCTACAGGAGACACTTCCTGAGATGGAAGCCTCTGCACTCCAGCCTGGGCTATAGAAAAAAAAAAAAGTATCCTAGATTTATAACTTATTTAAGTAAACCTTTAAGCAAATCACATGTTATTGATTCCACAGCAGGATTCAGTCACTCCGACTATTTCTTGTACAACCTCAAGTGGTTTTATTTGGTGTTTTTTTGTTTTCTGAGACAGAGTCTCACTCTGTTGCCCAGGCTGGAGTACAGTGATATGATCTCAGCTCACTGCAACCTCTGCCTCCCGGGTTCAAGCGATTCTCCTGCCTCAGCCTCCTGAATAACTGGGATTACAGGCATGCACAACTACGCCCGGCTAATTTTTGTATTTTTAGTAGAGACGGGGATTTGCCATTTTGGCCAGAATGTTATCGAACCCCTGACCTCAGGTGATCCACCCACCTCGGCCTCACAAAGTGCTGGGATTATAGGCATGAGCCACCAAGCCCGACTACAAGTTTTAAAATCACTTTGGGTTTTAAGGAGAGTCTTGTGAGGGTCTCTGCATACACCAGTGTCCAAGCTCTGCAGACATGCCAGAAACAGAGTGCTTTTTGTTTGACTGTGCCTGCTCTTACACAGACACTACTCGTGTGCATTGTTGTGGATGGCTTCATGCAGTAAGAGTATAAAGACCTGACTCAAACACACAATTAAGCACACTTTATCACTGCTCATGTGAAAGGGAGCTACTGCAGAATCAAGGCATGAAATTGTTAGGGGTTGATTTGCGACAATACGGCTGGCCCTAAAGGACATTATGCTAGGTGAAATGAGTCAGTCACAGAAGGACAAATACTGCATGATGTCGCTTACATGAGGCCTTTAAAATAATCAAACTGAGAGAAGCAGGAAATATAATGGAGGCTGCCAGAGGATGGAGGAAATCGGGAGTTTTCAGTGGGTGTGAAGCTACAGTTACACAAGATGATTAAGATCTAGACATCTGCGGGCCGGGCACGGTGGCTCAAGCCTGTAATCCCAGCACTTTGGGAGGCCGAGACTGGCGGATCACAAGGTCGGGAGATCAAGACCATCCTGGCTAACCCGGTGAAACCCCGTCTCTACTAAAAATACAAAAAACTAGCCGTGCGAGGTGGCGGGCGCCTGTAGTCCCAGCTACTCGGGAGGCTGAGGCAGGAGAAAAGCGTAAACCCGGGAGGAGGAGTTCGCAGTGAGCTGAGATCCGGCCACTGCACTCCAGCCTGGGCGAGAGAGCAAGACTCCGTCTCAAAAAAAAAAAAAAAAGATCTAGACATCTGCTGTATAACATAGTGCCTATGGTTAACAGTAGACCATGTCATGCACTTAAAAATGTGTTAAGAGGGTAGATTTCATGTTAAGTGTTCTTCCTCACATACACACACATAAAAAGGCAGAAAAAGGGGCACAACGAAACTTTTGGAGATGATGAACATATTTGTTACCTTGATTGTGGCAATGGTATCGCAGGTATGTATGCATTATAACCAAAGTCATCAAATTGTATACACTTAAATATGCACAATTTTTTTGTATATCATTTGTACTTCAATTAAGTTGTCAAAAAATTAAAGCATTGTAAGTTAAAGAAAAAGAAAAAAAGAAAAGAAAAGAAAAGGTTGGGCATGGTGGCTCACACCTGTAAACCTGTAAGCCTAGCACTTTGAGGGGCCAAGGCAGGTGGATGGCTTGAGTCCAGGAGTTGGAGACCAGCCTGGGCAACATGGTGAAACCATGTCTCTTAAAAAAAAAAAAAATACAACAATTAGCTGGGCATGGTGGCACACACCTGTGGTCTCAGCTACTCAGGAGACTGAGGTAGGCAGATCACTTGAGCCCAGGAGGTTGAGGCTACAGTGAGCTGAGATCACACCACTGTACTCCCCCGTCTCAAAAAAAATAAAATAAAAGAGAAAGAAAGAAAGAAAGAAAGAGAGAGAGAGAGAGAGGGAGAAAGGAAGGAAGGAAGGAAGGAAGGAAGGAAGGAAGGAAGGAAGGAAGGAAGGAAGGAAGGGAGAAAGAGAGAAAGAAAGGAGGAAGAAAGGAAAGGGAAGGGAAGGGAAGGAACCCTGTACAGAATCTAATATGGACATAATGCATCATGTAAAAAAAAAATTAGGGGATAGTTGTTAGAGAAATACATAGCCACACACATATTAACTATCTTCCTAAAATGCTCAATGTGTTTATGACCTAAAGAGCTGATACTTAGCTAGCCCACATAACAGGAGCTCTAAATAGAATAGACACTCAACCAATGCCGGTTCACTAACAAATTCCTCTGCAGAAGGGCAGCTCTAGAAGCAGATGCATTTCACCCTCGTGCTTGTGTTGGAGCTGATAGCAATGTCCTGCTGGGTTTCTCTCCTCATCATGTCCTTCCCCACAGGTCAAGGCCAGATCTCAGTTGATGATTCGAGTCACAAGGACATGCATTCCTCTCAGAGTGGACAGATGCCAAACTTGCTCTGTGAACACCACACAAGGGTTTTCAATGGCTAGACGTCTCTATATGACCCAGAACTCCTAGCCTTAATTTTGACTTTCCAATAGTCTAGGAAAAGTTCTACATCCAGAGATACAAGTACTGACATTACCACCATCACCCTTTCACCTACTTACCTAAAAAGGGATAACTAGACCTTGGCTGGGGCTTATTGATCTAGGCAACAGAGTGCCCTCTGTACTTTGACACTCTGTCTATTTCGCAGATGTAATGCAATGTCCACATAAATAAACAGAATGACTCTTTCCCCAAATATGTTTCCTTTAATCAAAGTTCACTGGAAAACAAAAACTAGGGATGATTTAACAAAGTAGTTTGTATGTGGTGTTCATTGTCCTCTTTCCATTTATACTAAAAAGCAAAGAAGGCTGCGTGCAGTGGCTCACGCTTGTAATCCCAGCACTTTGGGGAGCTGAGGCAGGTAGATCACCAGAGGTCAGAAGTTTGAGACCAGCCTGGCCAACATGGTGAAACCCCGTCTCTACTAAAAATACAGAAATTAGCTGGGTGTAGTGGCGGGCACCTGTAGTCCCAGCTACTCTGGCGGCTGAGGCAGGAGAATCGC
This sequence comes from Piliocolobus tephrosceles, assembly GCF_002776525.5. Lineage (NCBI taxonomy): Eukaryota > Metazoa > Chordata > Mammalia > Primates > Cercopithecidae > Piliocolobus > Piliocolobus tephrosceles. Next base: position 71,641,932 of record NC_045455.1, read on the forward strand.
TTGAACCCAGGAGGCGGAGGTTGCAGTGAGCCAAGATCACGCCATCGCACTCCTGCTTGGGCAACAAAAGCAAAACTCTGTCTAAAAAAAAGAAAGGAAGGAAGGAAGGAAGGAAGGAAGGAAGGAAGGAAGGAAGGAAGGAAGGAAGGAGAAACTTGATAGAATGGTCAGATGGCTTTTTCAGTGTAACTCTATCATACACAGCGTGATATGAGTGCTAAATAAATGTTAGGTAAGTTATCAGTAAAGCCAATCTGGAAATTTACAAGATTCAACTGAGAATTGTTTCCTGTCCTCGGTTTCTGTGAGGATACCAGGGGAACCCTACCAGGGCTTGTCCAGGATGAATGTCTTCAACTTTACACCTTATTACTTGCTCTCACGCACTAGTGCTTCACCTTAAAATGAATCATAACAGCAAGTTATCCAGCAAGAACACGACAGGAGGTGAACTGTCTAGCTGTTGTACTTCCACAGCCAGCCACAGGAGGGGTTGTAAAGAGATTATCTTGCCTGGGACAATGGCATTTCTGATTGCTAATTTTGTCTGACTGTGGTTTACAAATTCAACTTCCTTTGAAGATCTGCATTCACTTAATTATCTGGCCCAGCAAACTAGAACAGAATGTCTAGCTACCAATGTGTATCCTGAATATTTGTTTTCTCTTGGGTTTAGTAAAGTAGAAAATGAAACAGAACCACAAGAGGAAATATGCCTAGAAAAAAAAACCTGATTAAATCTGTGGAGAGTGCTTGGTAAAAATGGAAACATTTCACGTTTCACCAAAAATCTTACATGTTGCTGTGGAAAATAAATGAATTTTTTTTTTATTTAAATGCATGCATTTAACAACCACCGATTGATTGTCAGGCTGTGTACAAAAGGTAGGGAAATGCCTTTGCATTTAGAGATTTACAGTCTGATGGAAGAGGAAAAAAGATAAAAACAAAATTATATAATGGCCTGGACAGGTTCGTAGAAGTCTTCTTGGGAAAGGCCAGGCGTGGTGGCTCACGCCTGTAATTCCAGCACTTTGGGAGGCCGAGGCAGGTGGATCACTAGGTCAGGAGTTCAAGACCAGCCTGGCCAAAGTGGTGAAACCCCTCCTCTACTAAAAATACAAAAAAATTAGCCAGGCATGGTGGCAGGCACCTGTAATCCCAGCTACTCGGGAAGCTGAGGCAGGAGAATCACTTGAACCCAGGAGGTGGAGGTTACAATGAGCAGATATTGCACCACTGCACTCCAGCCTGGGTGGCAAAGCAAGAAAAAAGAACTCTTCCTGGGAGAGATGACACTTTAATAATAATAATAATAATAGGGCCAGGTGTGGTGGCTCATACTTATAATCCCAGCACTTTGGAGGCCAAGGCGGGCAGATCACCTGAGGTTAGGAGTTTGAGACCAGCCTGGCCAACGTGGTAAAACCCCGTCTCTACTAAAAATACAAAAATTAGCTGGGCATGGTGGCACGCACCTGTAATCCCAGCTACTTGGGGGGCTGGGGCAGGAGAATGGCTTGAACCCAGGAGGCGGAGGTTGCAGTGAGCCAAGATCACACCACTGCACTCCAGCCTGGGCAACAGAGTGAGACTCCACCAAAAAAAAAAAAGAGACAGGAGAGAGCTTGCTTCCTCTCTCTACTCTCTGCCAGATGAGAATACAAGGAGGAAGTAGCTATCTGTGAACCGGGAAAAGCGCCTTCACCAACAACCAGCCTTGGCATAAGCAGAAATAATAGACACTGGCAACTCCAAAAGGGTGGAGGTTGGGAGGGGAGTGAAGTTGAAAAATTACCTAGGCCGGGCGCGGTGGCTCACGCCCGTAATCTCAGCACTTTGGGAGACCGAGATGGGCAGATCATGAGGTCAGGAGATCGAGACCATCCTGGCTAACATGGTGAAACCCCGTCTCTACTAAAAATACAAAAAAATCAGCCGGGCATGGTGGTGGGCGCCTGTAGTCCCAGCTACTCGGGAGGCTGAGGCAGGAGAATGGTGTGAACCCGGGAGGCAGAGCTTGCAGTGAGCCTAGATTGCGCCACTGCACTCCAGCCTGGGCGACAGAGCGAGACTCCATCTCAAAAAAAAAAAAGAAAGAAAAATTACCTATCAGGAACCATGTTCACTGTTTGAGTAATGGATACATTAAAGCCCAATCCCCACCAGTATGCAGTATGTCCGTGTAAGAAACATGCACATGTACCCCCTGAATCTAAAACAAACCAAAAGAAAGAAAGAACCCGGCGGCGCTAGCACTCTGATCTCAAACTTCCAGCCTCCAGAACTGGGAGAAACAAATGTTTGCTGTTTAAGCCACCCAGTCTGTGGTAATTTGCCACAGTAACCTGAACTAAGACAGGACAAACAGGATAAACTGTGAAATGAAGGATACTGCCTTTTCTTCTGAGAACGAAGTGAAGGGGAAAGGGGGATAAAGAGTTGATTTGCAGAGGAAGAAAAAGGCAAATGATAGCATCAGAGACACATTGAAGAGGAGACTACTGAGGATCGTTCCTGGCACACAGTTGGTCAGGAGTTGAGCGATAACATATTTCCGCAAAAGACAAGAAAGCATGGTAGAGATGAGGGTTAGCTCTGTCACCAACAAGCCAGGCGATCCTGGTGAGCCTGGGTGACCTCTACGTTTCCTTCTTCCTTTAAGACGGGGGACTCCCTTCCCACTTGTGCTGAATACCTGATAGGTTCTTCCTGCCTGCCGTACAAACAAAATCAACTCACGGAGACCACAGCACTGCAGTAAAGAAAGCATTTAATTTACCTGAGGCCAGCCGCACCACGTGGGAGACACATTATCACGCAAATCAATCTTGTCCAAGGCCTGGAGGTTAGGAGTTTTTCAAAGGTAGTTTGGGGGAGGAAGCGGGTGCTTGCTGCTGATTGGTTGGGGGTGCCATCGCAGGGGTGTAGGAAATGGTCCTCCTGTGTGCCGATTTGCTTTGGGTGGGGCCACAGGAGTGGTTGGTGGGTCCAAGTGGAACCATCCTCAGCATTAGACATGCAAAAAACCTGAAAAGGCATCTCAAAAAGCATTCTTAGGTTTTACAGTAGTGATGTTATCTGCAGGAGGCATTGGGGAAGTTGCATATCTTATGACTTCCAGAATGATGGGTACCAGTGGTTTATGTCTACACCTTAGCAGAATTCAGGCTCCTCTGCCTAGCCTGGTGGTCTCTCAGGTCTTTACACAGGCAGTTGAGTTTTAGGGAAGGTCTATTACTGAGTATCTCCCACAGTTAGCTTGGCCCATTAAAACTAAGGCAGCTTGAAGGCTATATAGGCAAGAGGGAGTTGGTTAGATCAGATCTCCCCCACTGCTATAATTCTCTCACTGTTACAATTTTTGCAAAGGTGATTTCACTGGCCCTCTCTCCACCACCCTTCTCAAAGCCAAGGTAAGTCCTACTGAGCCCCAGGGAACCGAATCCTATCAGGTGCAGTGGTGGCTGGTGTAACTGCCCAGTAGGTTCTCCTTACCCGCTGCTTAGATAACGCTGATTTATTGAGACAGGGGAATTACAATGGAGAAAGAGCTTAATTCACGCAGAGCTGGCTGTATGGGAGACCTGAGTTTTATTATTACTCATATCATTCTCCCCGAAAACTCTGGGGTTGGGGTTTTTAAGGATAACTTGGCAGGTAGGGGACAAGGGAGTGGGGAGTCCTGATTGGTCGGGTGGGAGATGAAATCACAGGGAGGGAGTCGAAGCTGTCCTTTTGCACTGACTCAGTTCCTGGGTGGGGGCCACAAGACCAAATGAGCCGGATTATGGGTCTGGGTGGTGTCAGCTGATACATGGGAATGAAGGGTCTGCAAAAGAGCTCAAGCCCTGATCTTATGTTTTACAACAGTGATGTTATTCCTAGAAGCAATTTGGGGAGGTTGAGAATCTTGGAGCCTCAGGATGCATGACTGTTAAACCATAATTGTTTTTTGTTTGTTTGTTTTTTGAGACAGAGTCTCGCTTGTCGCCCAGGCTGGAGTTCAGTGGCGCGATCTCAGCTCGCTGAAAACTTCACCTCTTGGGTTCAAGCGATTCTCCTGCCTCAACCTCCCGAGTAGCTGGGATTACTGGCACCTGCCACCACACCTGACTAATTTTTGTATTTTTAGTAGAGACAGGGTTTCACCATGTTGGCCAGGCTGGTCTCGAACTCTTGACTCAGGTGATCCACCCGCCTTGGCCTCCCAAAGTGCTGGGATTACAGACGTGAGCCACCGCACCTGGCCCTAAACCATAATTTCTAATCTTGTAGCTAATTTGTTAGTCCTACAAAAGTAGACTATTCCCCAGGCAAGAAGGGAGTCTGTTTTGGAAAAGGGCTGTTATCATCTTTGCTTCAAAGTTAAAGTATAAACTAACTTCCTCCCAAAGTTAGTTTGACCAGTAATGAGCAAGGATAGCTTGGAGGTTAGAAGCAAGATGGAGTCGGTTCGCTCAGGTCTCTTTCACTGTCATAATTCCCTCAGTTACAATTTTTGCAGCCGGGCGCGGTGGCTCAAGCCTGTAATCCCAGCACTTTGGGAGGCCGAGACGGGCGGATCACGAGGTCAGGAGATCGAGACCCTCCTGGCTAACACGGTGAAACCCCGTCTCTACTAAAAATACAAAAAATTAGCCGGGCGAGGTGGTGGGCGCCTGTGGTCCCAGCCACTCGGGAGGCTGAGGCAGGAGAATGGCGTGAACCCAGGAGGCAGAGGTTGCGGTGAGCTGAGATCCGGCCACTGTACTCTAGCCTGGGCGACAGAGCAAGACTCCGTCTCAAAA
>NC_045455.1:71647121-71652068 GCF_002776525.5 Piliocolobus tephrosceles
CAAAAAAAAAAAAAAAAAAAAAAAATTTTTGCAAAGGCAGTTCAGTGAGACGAGGTCTATTCACTTGAGTCTCCCACCCCTATAGGACCCTGCAGCTTCTGGCGTCCTGGTTGTAACAGGAAAAGCCATCCCAGCTCAGCAGAGCCACTGACTCCCTCAGTTGGAATCCAGGGTGTCTGGGAGGTGACATCGCTGGTGCAGGTCCCATGGTTGTTGATCTCGACACTGCAGAGGGGCTGGGTTCAAAGCGGCATCATTCCCACTCTGCTCCCAGCTTTTCATTACGTGCCACAAGCTTGTCCCTGACCTTTATCCTGCATGTCATGCCAGGTTTCCGCATAACAGACCTTTTCTGACAAGACAGTGAAAGCAATTGACCTTATTTTGGAGACCTCAGAGCTGCTCTGTTAAAAATTAAACCTCTTAACAATTCCCTTTCATTTCATCTCTTAAAAGGCTCCTGGTCCAGCAGATCCGTTGGGAAGAAAAAATTCAAATTATTTGCATACAGTCCCATAAATTCATCTTGGATTTTTCACACTGTCATTTCCCACTTTCTTCCTTTAACCTGTTATTGAAGGCCCATCTATGAAAGGAAAATAAATCTCAAGACCCTCGAATCACTAAGCCAAAGGGAAAAGTCAAGTTGGGAACTGCTTAGGGCAAACCTGCCTCCCATTCTATTTCGAAAAAATATTAGCTACTAAGATAAATTCCTGTGGACAAAGGACAGACAGAACTCAAAGTCATCCCTCTGCTTACTGATATAAATGCATATCTGATTGCTTCCTTTGGAAAGGTTCATCAGAAACTCAAAAGAATGCAACCATTTGTCTCTTATCTACCTATGACCTGGAAGCCCGCTTCCCGATTCGAGTTGTCTCGCCTTTCAGGACTGAACCAATGTACATCTTACATATATTGGCTGATGTCTCATGTCTCCCTAAAATATATAAACCCAAGCTATGCCCACCTCAGGCACATGTCAGGACCTCCTGAGGCTGTGACACAGACACGTCCCTTATGTTGGCACTTTATAAATTGACTGAGAAACCGGTATCTCAGCTATTTGGAGTTCACACAGTCAAACTTCCCACCCTCTACAAAGGCTCAACAGGCCGGGCGCAGTGGCTCACACCTGTAATCCCAGCACTTTGGGAGGCCGAGGCGGATCACGAGGTCAGGAGATTGAGACCATCCTGGCTAACACGGTGAAATTCCATCTCTGCTAAAAAATACAAAAAATTAGCCAGACGTGGTGGAGGGTGCCTCTAGTCCCAGCTACTCGGGAGGCTGAGGCAGGAGAATGGTGTGAACCCATGAGGTGGAGCTTGCAGTGAGCCGAGATCGTGTCTCTGCACTCCAGCCTGGGCAACAGAGCAAGACTCCGTCTCAAAAAAAAAAAAAGAAAGAAAGGCTAAACAAACTGTTTGTTCACCAAGAAACCTAGGGCTTAGATGCCTAGAACCAAGTATGTTATGAATGAATAAATCTAACTCCATAAAAGGTTTTATTGATGCTATTATTCAGTAATTAATATTGGCAATCAACCTATCTTGGTACATCTCTTGTATTATTTAACTTTAATAAGTTTATATCTCATATCTCAAATCTAGTATTGATATCATGTCTTGATGCTTCTCTTTCACATCAGTGAGCACAATATTTTTATTTTTATTTTATTTTATTTTTGAGATAGGGTCTTGCTGTGTTGCCAAGGCTGGAGTGCAGTGACACAATCATGGCTCACTGCAGCCTCAACCGCCAGGCTCAAGCAATTCTCCCACCTCAGCCTCCCAAGTAGCTGGGACCACAGGTGGGCACCACCACACTAGGTTAATTTTTCTCTTATTATTTGTGGAGATGAAGTCTTGCTATATTGCCCAGGCTGGTCTCTTAACTCCTGGGCAAAAGTAGTCTTCCCACCTCAAAATGCTGAGGTTACATGCATGAGACACCCTGCTCGCCCTGAGCACAATATTTTGTACACAATTGTAGTCCAATAATACTCGTTGTCTGAGAAAGACTCTAGAATTTTGCTAAAGAGCTTCCTTTTCCTCAACTCCCTCCAGACTCATCCTGACCTTGCATCTGTTCCTCCTCTGACCTTTAACACTACCCTCCAGTAACATTTCTCAGCTCCAGAAAAACTCGGAACAGTAATGGAATGGAATTAAGATTCCCTGGGAAAGCACTCCAGATGACTGAAGAAAATACCTTGAGAATAATTCTTCCAAACTTAAAAAGTCCCAAGGCCAAATAGCTACTTTGTACAGTAAACTGAATCATGAGTCACTATTCATTGGGAGGTGACCCTGGCATAAGTAGTTAGAGCTGACAGAGGCAATAAAATGCAAATGCCACTGTGGAATTCAGCTTATGAGGATTTTTTTTTTAAACGTTTCCAGGGACTTAGTAGAAAACAAAGAGAGATCATACAATTCTAAGGTTTAACACTAAGAATTACACTACACCAAGTAAAATGTTACCTCAAGGAGGATTTTACAGGACAGCTTGGATGGACATACATGTCTTTTCTTATGTGTTACTTTTGCTGATCACTCAAAATTAACCTTGGTAAGGGTCCGATTTTTCTTGCTTTTTTTTTTTTTTAAGACGGAGTCTTGCTCTGTCGCCCAGGCTGGGGTGCGGTGGTGAGATCTCAGTTCACTGCAAGCTCTGCCTCCTGGGTTCACGCCATTCTCCTGCCTCAGCCTCCCAAGTAGCTGGGACTACAAGCGCCCACCACCACGCCCGGCTAATTTTTTATTTATTTTTTATTTTTTTAATAGAGACGGGGTTTCACCGTGTTAGCCAGGATGGTCTTGATCTGCTGACTTCATGATCCACCCGCCTTGGCCTCCCAAAGTGCTGGGATTACAGGCGTGAGCCGCTACACCCGGCCAGGGTCCAATTTTTCTAACTTCTGAACTAGTTAGTCTGGTTGCCAAAAGTTTGGTTCTCTCCTGGAAGTCTGGGTATTTGGTAAAAAAGAAAAAAGAAAAAAAAAGAGGTTGGTTCACTGATAAAGCTATTCATATTCTTATTAATTATAAAATTACACATACTCAATTGAAAAAGTATTTCAGGGCTGGGCATTGTGGCTCACGCCTGAAATCCCAGCACTTTGGGAGGCCGAGGTGAGTGGATCACTTGAGCCCAGGAGTTCAAGTCCAGCCTGGGCAACACATTGAGATTCTGTCTCTTTTACATAGTACAAAGTTTTAAAAATAAAAAAATGTACCTCAGCAATTAATTCTTGGGCCCGCAGCACATATATTAATGTCTGCGGGCTATGTGTGTTACCTACAGTAAACCAAAAGTATCTGAGACAGGTCTCAATTTGGAAGCTTATTTTGCCAAGGTTGAGAATATTCCTGGAAGAAATAAACAAGGAATCACAGAAACAGTCTCTGGTATGTGTCTTTCTTCAGAGATGATTTTGAGGGCTTCAAATATTTACAGGGGGAGAGCGCTGGAGTGAAAAGAGGGAGGTTATAGTCACATTACTGAATCCACATGTTGCAAGAGGGAAGGAGCAGGTAGGGGAATTGTCAATTACATATTTATCTGGCATCAGTAAATCAACATTTTACAGAAGACAAAGGGAACATAGAGTAGCTACCTGTGGAGATATTTAACCCTTTATCTGTAGCTGTCTCTTAGGAACAAAAGAAAAAGCAGCTTCTTTTTGTTGTTGTTTTGTTTTGTTTTGTTTTTTCGAGACAGAATCTTGCTCTGTCACCCAGGCTGGAGTGCAGTGGCACCATCTCGGCTCACTGCAACCTCTGCCTCCCAGGTTCAAGCAATTCTCCTGCCTCAGCCTCCCAAGTAGCTGGGATTATAGGCACCCACCACCGCACCCCGCTCATTTTTGTATTTTTAGTAGTGACGGGGTTTCACCATGCTGGCCAGGCTGATCTCAAACTCTTGACCTCCTGATCCACCTGCCTCAGCCTCCCAAAGTGCTGGGATTACAGGTGTGAGCCACCGCACCTGCCTCCCCACTCTTTTTTTTTTTTATTTTGAGACAGGGTCTCACTCTGTTGCCCAGGCTGGAGTGCAGTGGCATGATCTCAGCTCACAGGTGTACACCACCACACCCAGCTAATTTTTTTATTTTTTTACTAGAAATGGATTTTCCCCATGTTGCCCAGGCTGGTCTTGAACTCCTGGGCTCAAGTGATCCGCCTACCTCAGCCTCCCAAAGTGCTGAGATTAAAGGAGGAGCCACTGCGCCTGGCCTAAAAGGTAGCTTCTTGCATTACTCAGCTTTCAGCTTAATTTTTTTCTTTTGGCATAGTGAGTTGGGGTCCCAAGTGTTTCCTTTCTTTTCACAATACTTTATTCTGTTTTATCCTTGTAACAAACCATGGAAGATAGGAATTATTGCCCCCATTTTCCAAACACGGAAATTGAGGCTCAGGATGTAGATTTAACAAGTGCCCTAATGATGAATCAATAACCTGTGTAGCTTTGCTTATTGGGAAAGGATGCTCTGAGCAGCAAATGCAAGTTTCCCATCTATTCTATATTATTCATTGAATATAAAGACAGTAGTATTCTGAGCCGGGCGCAGTGGCTCACGCCTGTAATCCCAGCACTTTGGGAGGTTGAGGCAGGTGGATCACGAGGTCAGGAGTTCAAAACCAGCCTGACCAAAATGGTGAAACCCCATCTCTACTAAAAATACAAAAATTAGCCAGGCATGGTGGTGTGTGACTGTAGTTCCAGTTACTAGGGAGGCTGAGACAGGAGAACTGTTTGAACCCAGGAGGTGGAGGTTGCAGTGAGCTGAGATTGTACCACTGTAGTACAGCCTGGGCTACAGAGTGAGACTCTGTTTCTGGAAAGAAAGGAAGGAAGGAAGGAAGAAAGGAAGGAAGGAAGGAAGGAAGAAAGGAAGGAAGGAAGGAAGGAAGGAAGGAAGGAAGGAAGGAAGGAAGG
>NC_045455.1:71652078-71719335 GCF_002776525.5 Piliocolobus tephrosceles
AGGAAGGAAGGAAGGAAGGAAGGAAGGAAGGAAGGAAGGAAGGAAGGGAGAAAGAAAGAATTCTGAATTTTATATATCAGATTCTTGTAAGACTGTTTGGTCTGAGAAAGTTTCTGCAACTAGTTTGATTGATCCAGTTTACAAGGCAGGATATGGTGGCATCAAGGCCCCTACTCCAACTCTGTCCCGACTTTTCCAGTCAAAGGGCAGCAGGCCTGGGAGAAGCACCTGAATACACACTGAACCTGGACTGTGCTTGACAGCATCAAGAGCCCAGAATAGTGGAGTTTGAGGGCTGGCGATGGCATTAATTAATCCCATTCCTTCTATTGAGTGATTCAGGATAACAAAATTCTGATAATAGGCCTGATATTAAACTGAACAAGAAGGGCATCTTTCGGTCATCCCAGACCAATGTGGGCTTCTCTTGCTTCTCTGAGTATCCTACTCTTCACTTCCTTTCCTGACTGCTGACCACAAAACCCCATTCCTCAGCCCATTATCTTCTTTTTGATCCTGCTCCTTATGTCGTCCAAGTCAGAGCTCCAGGGTCATCTTTAACCCATTGTCTCCCTCACCTCCATCCACAAGTATTAGCGTGCCTCCCTCCTGCACCCAAAATGTGTCCCCTCCCACGTAACCCTTGAGCAGGTCCTGTGTTAAGCCATTCTTGCATTGCTATAAAAAAATACCTGAGACTGGGTAATTTATTAAGAAAGAGGTTTGTGGCCGGGTGCGGTGGCTCACCCCTGTAATCCCAGCACTATTGGAAGCCGAGGTAGGTGGATGGCTTGAGGTCAGGAGTTTGAGACCAGCCTAGCCAACCTGGCAAAACCCCGTCTCTACTCAAACACAAAAATTAGCTGGGCGTGGTGGTGTGCACCTGTAATCCCAGCCACTTGGGAGGCTGAGGCAGGAGAATTACTTGAACCAGGGAGGCAGAGGTTGCAGTGAGCTGAGATCATGCCACTGCACTCCAGCCTGGGCGACAGAGCAAGACTTCGTCTCAAAAAAAAAAAAAAAAAAGAAGAAAAAAAGGAAAAGGTTTGTTTGGCTCATAGTTCTTCAGGCTATACAAGTAGGGCTCCCTCATCTGCTTCTGGTAAGAACCTCGGGAACTTTACAATTTACAATCAGGGCGGAAGGCAAAGGGAGAGCAGGCAATGGGACCTGGCGAGAGTGGGAGCAAGAGAGTAAGGTGGGAGGTGCCAGACACTCTTTCTTTCTTCCCTTCCTTCCTTCCTTCCTTCTTTTTATTTTATTTTATTTTATTTTTCTGACACGGAGTGTCGCTCTGTCACCAGGCTGGAGTGCAGTGGCGCGATCTCGGCTCACTGCAAGCTCTGCCTCCCAGGTTTTTAAGCGCTTCCCCTGTCTCGGCCTCCCGAGTAGCTGGGACTACAGGTGCCACCACGCCCAACTAAAACACTCAGATCTCCCATGAACTCACTCATCATCACCAAGGCGATGGTGCTAAGCCGTTCCTGAGGGACCGCCCCCATGAACCAACACCTCCCATCAGGTCCCACCTCCAACACTGGGGATTACATTTCAACATGAGATTTGGAGAGGAGAAACATCCAAACCATATCAGGCCCCCACCATCTCCATACCTGCCCTGCTGTAACCCACCAGGACTCACTGGCCTCCCGCCTCTGGACCTGCCTGGATTACCTAACCTATTCTCCATATCTGGGTCAAAGGTCTTTCAAAAATGAAAATCTGGCTGGGCATGGTGGCTCATGCCTGTAATCCCAAAAGTTTGGGAGGCTGAGGTGGAAGGATTATTTGAGGCCAGGAGTTCAAGACCAGCCTGGGCAACATAGTGAGACTCTGTCTCAACAACAACAACAAATACACACACATGCACAAACACACGCACACACACACACAAACAATGCAAATCTGCTCATTTCTTTCCCCTTTGTGATTCCCTATGGTCTTCAAATTAAAATCCAAGTGCCCTGGCATGGCACCCAAGGGCCTTCTGGACCTGGGTCCTGCCTTCCCCTTTGGCTTCAGCCTCTCCTTCCTCCACACCATGGCGTGCAGAACTTCAGCTCTGGTAAGGCAGGAGCACTTCGCCACATCGGCAGTGTTTACACCTCCCAGTCTTCACTCTGGGCTTTCTGCTTGGGCCCCTTCCCATTCCTTTGTTCTGGTGAACTCCTTGCTAGATTGCTTGTAAAAATTGTCCCAATCTTTTCCCTCTCTGTATCCAGGCTCCTTTGCGAGGTGCCTCTGCAGCTTCCACCATTAAGAGATGGAGTCTGTCATCACATGGGCCAAATCTGGACTGGCCTGAGATTTGCTTTGACCAATAGAATGTGCTGGAAGTATGTTCTGAGCCTGGGCCACAAGAGGCCTGCAGCAACTACTCGATCTCTTAGATCCTTATCCAATCACTGTGTGAACTTGAACTTCATTTTTGGATATAAATAAAACAACATAACATGAGTTTTGGGATATGATCTCCTGAGCAGCCTCTGAGGAGGGGCTGGATGGAAGAAACCAGAGGTTCTGGAGCATTAATCACCCACAGTGAACCTTGACCAGTTGGAAATGGGGAACAGGAGGGAGCCAGACTACACTTTCCCTCCTTCCTGGCTCCGTGGACTGCGCTGCCCATCTATGCAGCCCTTTCTGTGGGTGGATGCACTCATGCCTGCCGAGCGACCTGCTGTGTCTCCTCACAACTCATGGCAAAGCGGTGGCCAGACAATGTCCTCACAGCAAATCTAGGCATCCTTGTCTGCCTCACTTCTCCTTTTCTCTCACCCTCACCACCCCTGGCTTGCACCCCTAAATCCATTTGTTCAGGTCCTAACCTTTGCCTCAGGTCCTGCTTCCCAGATGACAAGGCCAGGGCAGCAGCCAATGTGCACAGCGTCATAGCTTGCGTCTAACTCAGATGCTTTGCTTCCCACTCCTCAGAAGCCAAGAAATCCCAGAAAGGACATGTATTCATTTTCTGTGGCCACTGCAACAAATTGTCACAAAGTTAGTGGCTTAAAACAACACAAGAGGCCGCGCCTGGTAGCTCACGCCTATAATCCCAGCACTTTGGAAGGCCGAGGCAGGCGGATCACCTGAGGTCAGGAGTTCAAGACCAGCCTGACCAACATGGAGAAATCTCATCTCTACAAAAAATACAAAATTAGGCCGGGCGCGGTGGCTCAAGCCTGTAATCCCAGCACTTTGGGAGGCCGAGACGGGCGGATCACGAGGTCAGGAGATCGAGACCATCCTGGCTAACACGGTGAAACCCCGTCTCTACTAAAAATACAAAAAAACTAGCCGGGCGAGGTGGCGGGCGCCTATAGTCCCAGCTACTGGGGAGGCTGAGGCAGGAGAATGGCGTGGACCCGGGAGGCGGAGCTTGCAGTGAGCTGAGATCCGGCCACTGCACTCCAGCCTGGGCGACAGAGGGAGATTCCGCCTCAAAAATAAAATATAAAATAAAATAAAATAAAATAAAATAGAATAGAATAGAATAGAATAAAATAAAATAAAATAAAATAAAATAAAATAAAATAAAATAAAATACAAAAAATACAAAATTAGCCAGGCGTGGCGGCACATGCCTGTAATCCCAGCTACTAGGGAGGCTGAGGCAGGAGAATCACTTGAACCCAGGAGGCAGAGGTTGTGGTGAGCCAAGATCATGCCATGTGCAATGGGCAACAAGAGCAAAACTCTGTCCATAAATAAATAAATAAAAATACAAAAATTAGCCGAGCGTGGTGGTGTGCGCCTGTAGTCCTAGCTACTCAGGAGGCTGAGGCAGGAGAATCACTTGAACCAGGAGACGGGGTTGCAGTGAGCCAAGATCGCACCATTGCACTAGAGCCTGGGCAACAGAGCGAGACTCTGTCTCAAAAAACAAACAAAATCAACACAAGCTTACTCTCTTCCAGTGCTGGAGGTCAGATGTCTGAAATCAGTTTCATTAAGCTAAAATCAAGGTGCTAGCAGGGCTGGTTCCTTCTGGAGGCTCTGAAAGGAGAAGCCATTCTTTGCCTTTTTCAGCTTCTGGTGATGTCCCTATTCCTTGGCTGTGGCTCCTTCCATCTTCAAAGTATGTCGCTCTAATCTTGGCCTCCATTGTCGCACTGTCATCTCCTTTTCTACAGGCAAATCTCCCTCTGTGTCTCATAAGGACCCTTGCGATGACATTTGCAGCCTACCTGTGTAATCCAGGATAACCTCCTCATCTCAAGATCCTTTACTTAATTTCATCTGTGAAGTCTCTTTCACCATACGAGTTAATACTCACAGGTTCCAGGCATTAGCACCTGGGCATCTTTGGGGGCCATTATCCAGCCTCCCACAGCCTATATAGTCTTTTTGCACACATACCTTCACACCCAAGTGTAACAACCCAGTTACCTCTCAAAGAGTTCTCTGGAGTAGGTTTCTACTGTGGTATCAGGCCTTTATGTAAAAATGAAAGGCTAGGTTTACCACATAATTCATAGTTAATTTGAACAAATATTCTATCTCATCCTCTCATTGTTAAATAAAGGACGCCTCTGAGAGTTCAATTGTCTCTGGTCATCACAGCATAAAACAGAGAATTCGACCAGTGTGGACATCAGATGCCCCGATTTTATCTGGCTAGGCTGTTTATTTTACCCAATCTCTTTTTCCTTTACTGCTGGTGGGGCCCAGCTGGCTTTCAGACAATAATTTTTCATGGTTTCTAATTAGAAATTAGAGCTTAATGCACTAAATTGATATCATGCGTAATCTCCTTCATGACCCAATTTTAAGACTTACAGGAAATTCACTAGGCACCAAAAAGAAATTGAATGCAGATCAGCAGATTACCCGGTTGTCTAGATCTCATTTGCTCAATACTTTATTCTCAAAAAAATCTTATTCTTGATTTAGCCAATTTAAGTATGGCAAAACTGCAATGACAGCCTAGTTTTAAGGCATTGATTTGATTGTGTTGTAAAGAATATATACTTTCAGAAAGATAACATGTTTGTTCTTTCATTCAGTCAATATATATTTATTAATTTCATTGCTATGCCAGTGTCTTAGTTCATTCGTTTTGCTATAAAGGAATACCTGAGGCTGGGGTGGTGCCATGTTCCTAGAGTGGTGCCATATTTTCTGGGATAGCACCATGCTGGCTGGGGTGGTGCCATGTTGGCTGGGGTGGCGCCTGCCTCAGCCTCCCAAGTAGCTGGGATTACAGGCACCTGCCACCATGGCTGGCTAATTTTTTGTATTTTTAGTGGAGATGGGGTTTTGTCATGTTGGCCAGCCTGGTCTAGAATTCCCGGCCTCAGGTGATCCACCCACCTCAGCCTCCCAAAGTGCTGGGATTACAGGCATGAGCCACCACACCCGGCTCAAATTTCTTTTATCACGTTCCATAGGCTCAATAGCAGGAAACGTGTAGAGATTCCTGTTGGTAACTGGTCATCAAATCATTTGGATGAGCTACAGACAGACCTTCAATTATCCTGTATCTTACTGTTTTGCTATCTTTGTACACTGCAGTTACATGGACATGTGTCACCTCCGCCCCACTATCCAGAAATATGGGCTCCTTTGTGCAGGGCCAGATCTGCTCCCCTGTGTATCCCCATCACCTGGCACCAGGCCTGCCCATGCTAAGCCTCCATAAAGTTGTTGGACTAAAAGGTGACATAGGATATTCAACTTCTCCCAGCCATATGTCTTCATGAATCAAATGGCAGTGCAGAAAGGGAATGTTTGCAGTTTCAGTGGGCCTTTCTGAGGGCACTGCAGGGCACACTTCTGCCATCAGGCCCTTGGTGGATAGGGTCGTGGGAGTTGCAGAATGGGGTCTCTTCAGCCACCTCCAGAGCCCCTACCAAGGGTAGCTCAGAAGGTCTGGTTTTTAATGAGTCCACTAGGGAAGTCCATGTATGACTGATTGGACTTTGATGCTTCTACCTCGCCAATTTTCCATCTGACTCAGACCTAATAGTAGGGTTCTAGGCTGCTCCATGAGCCAAATACATTTTCTGCTCATTATGAATGACTCAGTCTGTGGTCTTCCATTATAGTAGCACAAAACAGACTGAGGCACCATTCCAGAGATATGCAAATATTCAAATGTGAGTCTCCAAAAATGAGATGGCAAATTCCAGTTCAGCTCTGTCAGAAGTGACAAGAAGGTACACACAATGAGCATCACACGCATCTCCTACCTTCTGGGCACAGGTGGCCGCATCTAGCCAGTCTCCCTGAGCCAGCGGGTCCCAAAGCTGTCTTTGGATCATTGCTTCTCCATGGCAATTTTTGCCAGTTCTTCGCTGGTCTGCAGCATTCCTTTCAAGTAAATGAAGCAGAAAGGAGGCTTCAGGCACGAGCGTTTAGGTTCTTCAGCTGCCACAAGTGAAGAGCACCACTTGTATTTTTTATTACTACCTGCTATGGACTGAGTTGTGTTCAGTTCATAACAAGTACTAATAAAAATTTATAAGTCGAAGCCCTAATCCCCAGTATGATGGTATTTGGAGTTGCAGGGCGGGTGGGCTTTGGGAAGTGATTAAGGATAAGGTCAAGAGAGTGGGGTTCCCACGATGGGATTAGTGGCTTTGTACCAAGAGGAAGAGAGAACAAAGTTCTCTCACTCCTTTTCCCTCCCTCCCCCACCTCTCTCTCTCTTTCTCTCTCTCTCTCTCTCTCTCTGCAGTGTGAGGATATAGCAAGAAGGTGCCATCTGCAAGACAAGTAGAGAGCATCCTCCCCAGAAACCACATCTGCTGCACCTTGATCCTGGACTTTCCAGTAAGAAATAAATGTCTGGACTGGGCACGGTGGCTCACACCTGTAATCCCAGCACTTTGGGAGGCCAAGGCGGGCAGATCATCTGAGGTCAGGAGTTCGAGACCAGCCTGGCCAACATGGCAAAACCCTGTCTGTACTAAAACTATGAAAATTAGCTAGGCGTGGTGGCGGGCGCCTGCAGTCCCAGCTACTCAGGAGGCTGAGGCAGGAGAATCGCTTGAACCCAGGAGGCGGAGGTTGCAGTGAGCTGAGATGGTGCCACTATAATCCAGCCTGGGCAACAGAGTGAGACACTGTCAAAAAAAAAAAAAAAAAACAGGAAACTCACCCAGGGCCATTCCCTTCCTCCAAGTATTGACTCCTTTCTGAGATGCTGGCTTTTGATCTCTTAGCGACTTCAAGTAATTTTTCTGCACTACAGAGTTTAGAGTTGTTATTTACAGGAGGTCATTCTGATAGGTTACCTGGCTACCACTGGAAGCGGCCCCTGCTGAGGATATTATGAGTAGACCAGCTGACTGCTTATCATTCACTTCCCTCACTTCCGTCCGGCCTCCTAGGAAGTTCATTCCCTCGCTATGAAAACAGAACTTGTCTACCTGAGAAGCCCTGTCCAAGCAGTGGTCATGCAGCTCACATGTCAATACAATTTGATAAATTAAGGGACCAGTTTGCTAAGCAGCCCAATCTTGAATTCAACCACTCTGAAGTGCTAAGGATTAAGATTCCAGAGGGGGCCAGGTGCGGTGGCTCATGCCTGTAGTCCCAGCACTTTGGGAGGACGAGACAGGTGGATCACGAGGTCAGGAGATCAAGACTACCCTGGCTAACATGGTGAAACCCCATCTCTAATAAAAATACAAAAAAATTAGCCAGGCATGGTGGCGGGCACCTGTAGTCCCAGCTACTCGGGAGGCTGAGGCAGGAGAATGGTGTGAACCTGGGAGGCAGAGCTTGTAGTGAGCTGAGATCGTGCCACTGCACTCTAGCCTAGGCTACAGAGCAAGACTCCGTCTCAGGAAAAAAGAAAAGAAAAGAAAAGAAAAAGATTCCAGAGGGATGAAAACAGAGCCAACAGGCCTGTTAGGCCCAGTTCTTCCAGGAACCAGCAGTGTGACCTTGAACAAGTCATTGACCTTCTCTAACCCAGCAACCTACAAGGCGACTATCATACCCGCCAAAGCCCACCGGCCTCATGGGTTGATTACAAAGATCAAACGAGGTAACATATGGGAAGCGTTTCATAGACTGTGTCTGACATTGTGATTCTACTGTGACTTCCTGAAGTTTAAAGACAGAATTCTAGTCCCCAGGGCTTGACACCATAGCAGGAGCTTATGTACTCAGGAGAATGAAGGGAATGAGTCTGTCCAGACTCCTTTCCATACAGTGTCTAGTAAGATGTGTGAAATAAATGGTCACTCAACTCAGTCCTAAAGGGAAGAGGGTCTGCTTTTCTTTCTTTTAGAACCCAAAGCTGAAGTCATCTGTGTGTAAAATGCAGAATGAAATACAATCCTAATTAAGCTGTGTCACAAGACATGCTGCTCAGGAGCCCCCTGCCCCTTGGGAAGCCATCCACAGGAAACATGAGCCCGAGGTGACTGGGAGGGCCAGATGGTGTCACTTAGAACAAAAGGAGAAAGAAACTAGGCATGTACTAGTGATAGACAGTTACACTAAAGGGTTTTAATTTCAATGGAAATAAAGCCCTGAGAACTCACAGGGAAAGCGGGGGGCACGGATGCAGGAAAGCGGGGGGCACAGATACGGGAAAGCGGGGGACACAGATGCAGGAAAGTGGGGGATATGGATGTGGGAAAGCAGGGGGCACGGATGCAGGAAAGCATGTGGTGTGGATGCAGACAAGCGAGGAGCAGGGCTGGAAGGAAATTGAGATGGGGGCCATCATTCAGTGTGCCTAGTTCAGTGCCTCCTGTGCCATATGAATTAAATGGCACCACCCGCCTGTTAAAGTTATGCAACTATTTTCCATATCCCCCCATCCCCCAGTCCTCTCTGCCTCTGTAACATTTGTCTCGAGGACAGGGAGAGTAGCTCCCCGCGTTCGCACGGCCTGGGCAGGGCCTTCCAGCAGCTTGACCAACATGCAGCTGCTCTCCCTCCCTCTCCAGATGCAGCCTTTCCAGTGGGTGCTGGCTTTAGTTCCTGCTTTCTCTCTCCATGGGCTAAGAGACCGGCTCCCTCTCTGCCCAGCACATGCTACTGGCCTCTCTTTCATGGCGTTCCCTCCTTCCTGTTCTCTGAACACACCAGACTCACTCCTTGGGGTTTTTAATGGCTTGCTTTTTCCTCTGCCCAGAAAGTTCTTCTCCTCACCTGGAGGTGTGGTCAGCGCTTTTTCATTGTCCAGATCACTGCTCAATGTCAGCTCCCTGGAGAGGAATTCTTGGACCCACCAGCTTCAGCTCCGTGTTCCCAGCCACTTTCTATCACATTCCTGCATTCTGGTTTCCTCAAAGCTCTTATCTCTATGGGAAATTATCTTGCTTATTTGTGTGGTTGTGATTGTCGGCATCTCTCCATCAGAATGCATGTTTGCTCATTGCATATCTCCTGTGCCTAAGACCTTAGGATCACAGGCCACTGTAAAATGATAGTCATTCATTTAGCCAAAGTGAAAATTCCACAATTTCTTTCTTTCTTTTCTTTTTTTTTTTGAGACGGGGATCGGGCCCTGTCACCCAGGCTGGAGTGCAGTGGCTGGATCTCAGCTCATTGCAGCCTCTTCCTCCCAGGCTCAAGCAATTCTGGCATCTTGGCCTCCCAAGTAGCTGGGATTACAGGTGCGTGCCACATGCCTGGCTAATTTCTGTGTTTTTAGTAGAGACAGAGTTTCACCATGTTGGCCAGGCTGGTCTCAAATTCCTGGCCTCAGGTGATCCTCCCACCTCAGCCTCCCAAAATGCTGGGTTACAGGCCTGAGCCACAGGGCCTGGCCTAGCTCTATCTTTATTACTAGCTTCATTTTACAAGTTGTGATGGGGGAGGGGGGTAGTACACAGAAAGATCGCGCAGCTAAAAAGCAACAGGGTTGGGAGTGGAAACCAGGTTTGTGTCCTCCTCTCTCCTTCGGCTCCCCAGTCGCCTTCGGGAGTTCCCACAAATGGGCCCCAAACCTCCTGATCATCAAAATCAACGGGAAACGTCTTCAAGAGGGTCCAGGGCCGGCCCAATTCCTGTGGAACCAGAATCTTTGAGAGTGCCACCCAGAAGTCCTTGTTTTTCAAAAGCTCTCCAGATCCCAGTACTCAGCGGGAACTTGGAAACCATGCTCTTCACTGGGGTATGAAGCCACCCCAGCAGCTGGAAAGCGTCCTAGGAATGCGCTGAGGCCTCTGACCGTGGTCACTGGGAACATCATTCCGCGCTCCCCTGCCCGGCGGCTGGAGCAACGTGTTCGCAGCGCCCTCTGCCGGACATTCGGCGAAACCGTAACTGCAGCCAACGCCCTCGGCGAGGTGTGTAGGGACGTCAAGCAAGCCACGCTCACCAGCCCGCTTTGCAACGCGGGAGAATGTAATGCAGCTCCCTACCGCGAAGTGGAGGTGAGTACTAAATAAAACCCGCTGACTGAGAAAGTGCAAGTTCATCCGATTTTATTAATAGGCCAGGCGCGGTGGGTCACGCTCACTAATCCCAGCACTTTGAGAAGCCGACGCGAGAGGGTCCCTGTAGCCCAAGAGTTTGAAACCAACAAGATAGTGAGATCACCGTCTCGATCTTGTAGATAAACATTAAAACAAAACAAAACAAAACAAAACAAAACAGGCGGGGCGCGGTGGCTCACGCCTGTAATCCCAACATTTTAGGAGATGGAGGTAGGTGGATCACTTGAGGTCAGGAGTTTGAGACCAGCCTGGGCAACAGGGCAAAACCCCTTCTCTACTAAAAATACAAAAAACTAGCCGAGCATGGTGGCAGGTGCCTGTAATCCCAGCTACTCGGGAGGCTGAGGCAGGAGAATCGCTTGAACCCGGGAGGCGGAGGTTGCAGTGAGCCGAGATCGTGTCATTGCACTCCAACCTGGGCAACAGAATCAGACTGACTCAAAAATAAATAAATAAATAAATTATATTAAAGAACAAACAAATTAAGAATTTACTTCTAATTAGAACACTCTATACTAGCAAAACACACATAGGTTAAAAAGATGGGTATGTACATGGTTTATCCAGTAGCTTTGGCCACCACTAGGTAGAGAGTTGCATCCTCAGGAGTTTCCCACACTTCTTGCTATCCCCTAGTGGATCCAGAAAGAGAAGGCAGGAGAGAGGAGAGAAAGCCAGTGCCTGAGGGGAGCCAGGAAGGACTCACAAGACAAACACAGCCTAGAACTGTGCTTACATTGTGCTGGGAAAAAGAAATAGACACCAGATCCCTGCTTCCTGTCTCCTTATGTGAACCCAAAATATCTAAGACAGGTCTCAACCAATTCAGAAAGTTTATTTTGCCAAGGTTGAGGACGCGCACCCGTGACACAGCCTCAGGAAGTTCTGATGACATGTGTCCAAGGTGGTTGGGCACAGCTTGGTTTTATACATTTTAGGGAGACATGAGACATCCACCAATATGTGTAAGATGGACATTGGTTCGGTCCAGAAAGGCGAGACAACTCGAGGTAAGGGGGGGCTTCCAGGTCATAGGTGGATAAGAGACAAACAGTTGCATTCTTTTGAGTTTCTGATGAGCCCTTCCTTGTGGAATTAGGAATTTCCTTGTGGGCAAATTATGAGCAAGGCATGTAGCTTTTTTTTATCTTTGTGGCTCTCTTATTTAGGAAATAAAATGGGAGGCAGGTTTGCCTGAAAGTTCTCAGCTTGACTCCTTGGCTAAGTGATTTTGGGTTCCTTGGAAAATGATTTCTTTTCCATTCACACTTGTGGGAGGAAGTGGCCCAGACTCATGGGGTTTCGGTGTCAAAGTCTAGGCTGGTATAGAGGGAGCCCATGTGATTGTCTAAGTTTATTCATTTGTCTACACTAGCAGGTGGCAGGTGGCTGGGTGTGGTGACTCACGCCTGTAATCCCAGCACTTTGGGAGGCCGAGGCGGGTGGATCACTTGAGGTTAGGAGTTCGAGACCAGCCTGGCCAAGATGGTGAAACCCTGTCTCTACTAAAAATACAAAAAATACAAAAAATTGGCCAGGCGTGGTGGCTCAAGCCTGTAATCCCAGCACTTTGGGAGGCCGAGGCAGGTGGATCACAAGGTCAGGAGTTTGAGACCAGCCTGGCCATTATGGTGAAACCCCGTCTCTACTAAAAATACAAAAATTAGCCGGGAGTGGTGGTGGACGCCTGTAGTCCCAGCTACTCAGGAGGCTGAGGCAGGAGAATCGCTTGAACCCGGGAGGCAGAGGTTGCAGTGAGCCTAGATCGTGCCACTACACTCCAGCCTGGGTGAGAGAGCAAGACTCGGTCTCTCTCGCTCTCTCGTTCTCTCTCTCTCTCTTTCTCTCTATATATATACACAAAAATTTAGCCAGGTGTGGTGGCACATGCCTGTAGTCCCAGCTACTCGAGAGGCTGATGTGAAAGGATCACCTGAGCCTTCATCACTGCAGTGAGCTGTGATGACTGAACAGGGTGAGTCAGCTTGGGGGCAGGTGCCCACAAGCCTTTGAGAGAGGGAGTTCACTCTGAGGACGGGTGGGTGGGGCTCAGGCATTGTTAGTCATATTCTTGTTCTCATTTCCTGTTATGCTTTTTTTTTCAGTCTCTCCCTGCCACTTCCTTTGTTTACCCATTTCTCCTCTATCTTATTATCTTCCCCCCTAGAAAGCTAAATATGATTTTAGCAATCATTTGTCCCCATAATCCCACGATAATAAAATGTCCTTGTCCTCATCAATTAATATGCTGATTTAATTTTTTTTTTTTTTTTTTTTTTTGAGACAGTCTCGCTCTGTTGCCTAGGCTGGAATGCAGTAGCGCGATCTCGGCTCCCTGCAACCTCTGTCTCCTGTGTTCGAGCGATTCTCCTGCCTCAGCATCCTGAGTAGCTGGGATTACAGGCACATGCCACCACGCCCAGCTAATTTTTGTATTTTTAGTAGAGATGGGGTTTCAATATGTTGGTCAGGCTGGTCTTGAACTCCTGACCTCGTGATCTGCCCAGCTCGGCCTCCCAAAGTGCTGGGATTACAGGCGTGAGCCACTGCACCCAGCCAAATTTTTTTCTTTCACATCTCTATTGCATTCTTGAAAATGGCTGCCGGATACATTTTTTGTTTGTATTCCTTTATTTTGAGGTGGAGTCTTGCTCTGTCACCCAGGCTGGAGTACAGTGGCACAATCTTGGCTCACTGCAACCTCTGCCTCCTGGGTTCAAGCGATTCTCCTGCCTCAGCCTCCTGAGTAGCTGGGATTATAAGCGCCCACCACCATGCCAGGCTAATTTTTGTATTTTTAGTAGAGATGGGTTTCACCATGTTGGCCAGGCTCATTTTGAACTGCTGGACTCACAACGTGCTGGGATCAGAGGCTTGAGCTACCGCGCCTGGCTTGTTTGTTGATTGGTTTTGAGATGGAGTCTCGCTCTATTGCCTAGGCTGGAGTGTAGTGGTGCAATCTCGGCTTACTGCAACCTCCAGTTCCCGAGTTCGAGCAATTCTCCTGCTTCAGCCTCCCAAGTAGCTGGGACTACAGGCACGTGCCGCCACGCCCAGCTAATTTTTGTATTTTTAGTAGAGATGGGGTTTCACCATATTGGCTGGAGTGGTCTCAAACTCCTGACCTGCAGTGATCCACCTGCCTCAGCCTCCCAAAGTGCTGGGATTACAGGGGTGAGCCAGTACGCCTGGCCTACTGCCAGATATGTTTTTGTTTGTTTGTTTGTTTGTTTTTTAAGATGGAGTTTTGCTCTTGTTGCCAAGGCTGGAGTGCAGTGGTGCAATCTTGGCTCACTGCAACCTCTGCCTCCCGGGTTCAACGATTCTCCTGCCTCAGTCTCCCGAGTAGCTAGGATTACAGGCGTGTGCCACCATGCCCAGCTAATTTTGTATTTTGAGTAGAGATGGGATTTCTCCATGTTGGTCAGGCTAGTCTCGAACTCCCAACCTCAGGTGATCCACCCTCCTCAGACTCCCAAAGTGTTGGGATCACAGGCGTGAGCCACGATGCCAGGCCCAGATATGTTTGAGAGGATTTTGTCTCCATGGTGGGGAGAAGGGAAAGATGAATCCTCACCCTAAGGCCCAACAGTAGTTCAGGGAGGTACAATTCTGTGCAGAATGGTCTCTGGTGTCTAGCCTGACAGGCCAGAAATACAGGTAGCTGACTCATTGGAGAAGTTCTACCATTTAAAAGAAACTATCCTTTTCCTAATTATAAAAGTATATTTTGTTGTAGAATTGGACTCCTGAAACTTTAATGAACATGTGGATCCCCTGGGGGGCCTTGTGAAGCAGCAGCGTCTGACTTGGGAGGGCTGCGGTGGGGTTGGGATGCCGCATTTCCAACAAGCTCCATGGTGGTGCTGAGATCACTGGCAGACAAACCACACTTGGGACTATCAAAGATTTAGTAAACAAACAAAAAATAGCTAGGATTGCATAAGCCAGCTGTAAATTTGCCTCCTCAAATGGGATATCGCTTTCCATTCCTCTCTCCACGCCGGACTAGCTCAGGGCTCCAGGCTTCCCTCTCCAACGTCACCCAGAGCACTGAGAGAGGGAACAGATGGAGATGAGGATGTAGAGTCACTGCGGAGGCCAGAGGTTTAGAATGAGTGAGTGGGGTGGGGAGAGGTGACCAGGGAAGGAGAAAATCAGAGAGGAGTCTCGTCCTGCTGCTGCCTGAGATAACTGATGCTTTGCCTCCTCACCTGAGGTGAGTCAGATGCAGGGATCTGCAGAATGAAAGGGAGAATCCAGGCAAGAGCTCTGAGTGGGTGGGAAGCTGAGAAAACAGGTGAGGTGGACCAGACCCAGAAATCCACTTCTCCACCCTCCCCTCCAAGCCTAAATCTAGAGAATGATAATCCAAGGGATGCCGCCTGCCAACGCCCCAACATCTCTCAGTGCTCTCCCTGGGAGGATGAAGAGAAAGCCCTGAGCTGGCTTCTAAGATGGGCAGCCTTGGTGCCTGGGACTTTCCACTCCAGGGTGTGTAAGAGGCCATTCTTCCATTGCTATGAAAGAAAAAAAAAAAAAAAAAAATACCGGCCAGGCACGGTGGCTAATGCCTGTAATCCCAGCACGTTGGGAGGCTGAGGCGGGCAGATCACACGAGGTCGGGAGTTCAAGACCAGCCTGACCAGCATGGAGAAACCCGTCTCTACTAAAAATACAAAATTAGCCAGGTGTGGTGGTGCATGCCTGTAATCCCAGCTACTCGGGAGGCTGAGGCAGGAGAATTACTTGAACCCGGGACGTGGAGGTTGCGGTGTGCCAAGATCACACCACCGCACTCCAGCCTGGGAAACAAAAACGAAACTCCATCACAAAGAAAAAAAAAAAAAAACCTGAGACTGGGTAATTTATAAAGAAAAGAGATTTAATTGGCTCATGGTTCTGCAGCCTGCACAGGAAGCATGGTGCTGGCATCTGCTCAGCTTCTGATGAAGCGTCAAGGATCTTTCAATCATGGCAGAAGGTGAAGTGGGAGCAGGCATTTCACGTGGAGAAAGCAGGAGCGGGGAGGGGGAGAGGTGTCACATACTTTTACATGACCAGATTTTTCAATAACTTGCTTATTTTCGCAAAGAGAGCATATGCGGGGCACTAACACTACTCCCCGGTCCAAACACCTCCCACCAGGCCCCACCTCTAGCACCTGGTATTACATTCTGACAGGAGATTTGGGCACAGACAAATATCCAGACAATATCCAGGATAACCCCCTCCCACCACAACCCACAATGCCATGGCCATGTCACAAAAACAAACCATACAGAAGAGTCAAGTGGTAAGATCAGAATAAAAAATATAATATTAACATACAGAACAGAATTAATGGAATAAATTGACACAGCCATAAAAAGAATTAGCGAAAATGAAAGATCAACTTGAGAAATTCTGATAGGAAGAAAAGGATTAAAAAAACAAGGAAAATAACTTAAAAAGTTAGAATCATGGAGGACAGAGACAGAGGTGTTAATATCCAGGTAACTGGAGTTGCAGAAGGAAGAGGAAAATATGGAAGGGAGATAATATTCGAAGACAGAATGGAGATTAATTTCCCAGAATTAAAGAGAGATGAAAGATCTCAGACTGACAGAACCCATAGAGGCCACAGGGGAGAGATGAGGAAAATCTGACATCCACACATATTCTTGTGAATCCAACAATATCAAAGACAAAGTCCTTAAAGTTTTCAGAGAAAAGGAGCGGATCACTGACAAAGACACCCCAGTACACACACACAGCCGACTAAGTGAACATGTATCAGAAGGTCCTTACACAGATGGGGGCAGGGAGAGAGGACAGCAGTGGGTGGGAGGGCTGAGGGGGCTCCCAAGGAATGTCTGCCTGCTGGCACCACGAGCAGACCCCAGGGTACAGCAGTATCCTGGGAAGGGCCATATGGAGTGGAAGGGCCACCTCCTTACAGACCAAGACCGCACTCTTGGCCATTCCTGACATCAGTACCTCCTGGGAAGGGTGAGTGCTTCTCTTTTTTAAGTTAGCGAGTGCCCATGTAGAAATGTCTCAGACAGAGGCTGCTGGCTGCTCAGACAAGGCCCTCACTGAGGGTTGCCACTGACAGGAAGCTGGTCCTCAGCTTTGCAAGTCAGGGCCCTGAAAGAGGACCCATGCCTGGGTGACTGGCGCTCACTCGGGAGGAGCTGGGGATGGGCTTGCCTCTGGAGAGCCCCCTTCTGCTGGTGGCCAGGGACACCTTCCTTTTACCCCCAGTCACTAGCCTTTGCTGATGGGGGCGGGGGCAGGGAGGATGGAAAATGAACACTTGACCCAAGTGAAGTGGGTTTCCCCTTCCTGGGACACTGACAGTTGAGCCTGTGGACTGCTTTGAGCTAAGCAGAACATGAAAAATGGGACCAAGATGGCGCCATGGTAAACCAAACACTGAGGAAGCCAATAAACACAAAGGACAGTGGAGCAGATTCATGGAGGGAAAAATGAAAAGGAAGAGTTCCTCTAGCTCCCAAGACAGACAGAGAGCATCCTCAGATTCTGACCCTGCTTTGTTCATTCATCAGAAAAGAGATTTTCCTCATCACGTACCACGTGCCAGGCACTATTCTAGGCTCTGAAAATGCAGCACGGAACCAGGCAGCCAGAACCTCTGCCCTCTCGGAGCCTTCTTCTAGTGGAAGCCGGAAAGAGATAAATATACAAGCAGACCTACAAGAGCATGACAGACTGTAATAGCAGGGGCTGTGGATCAGCCACTGCAAAGGGTGGTCAGGGAAGCCTCTCTGAAAAGGGAGGAGATGGATGGACTCTGCAGCAGCAGCAGTGAAAACAGGAAGACTGTTAGTGAGGACAGAGGTCCAGGGAGCAGTGGTGACAACTTCATCAAAATGTGCAGCCAAGACAGCAAGAAAGGGATGGATTTTCAATACGTGTGAATGGTCTGAATGACAGGATTTGCTGAGAGCTCAAACACGGAGGCAAGAAAGAGAGTCTATTCAAGGATGACGCCTAGGTTTGAAGCCTATGCAACCAGGAGGAATATATGCATTTACTGAGATGGGGAAGTTTGAGGCAGGGGAGAGGACCAAGAGTTGAATTTGGAGATGCCTGTTTGACACCCAAGAAGGGACATCAAGTAGGCAAATAAGTCTATGAATCTGGAGCACTTGGAAGAAATCAGGGCTGGAGGTGGGAATCTGGGCGTCACCAGCACATTGACTCACACTGAAAACCCAGGGCCAGATGATGTCATCTAGAAAGGGTGTGGCATAGAAGACTCCCCACACAGAGCTCTGGGGCATTTCAAGGCACCTGGAGTAGAGCTGACAGAAGAGTCTGAGAGGAGAGGCCAGTGAGGGAGGAGGGAAACCAGAGGATGTATTTTCAAAGGAAGAAGAAAGCGCCGATCCTGGCTAATACAGTGAAACCCCGAAAAAAAAAAAAAAGCAAAAAAAAAAAAAAAAAAAAGCCGGGCATGGTGGCAGGCACCTGTAGTCCCAGCTACTCGGGAGGCTGAGGCAGGAGAATGGCGTGAACCCTGGAGGCGGAGTTTGCGGTGAGTCGTGCCACTGCACTACAGCTTGGGTGACAGAGCGAGACTCTGTCTCAAAAAGAAAGGAAGGAAAGAAAGAAAAGAAAGAAAAGAAAGAAGGAAAGAAGGAAAGAAAGAAAAAAGTGCCTCAAGCAAAAGGGCGTGGGCTGGGGCAGTGCTCACGCCTGTAATCCCAACACTTTGGGAGGCCGAGGCCGGCAGATTACTTGAGGCCAGGAGTTCGAGACTAGCCTGACCAATATGGCAAAACCCCATCTCTACTAAAAATATAAACATTAGCCAGGCATGGTGGTGTGTGCCTTAATCCCAGCTACTCCGGAGGCTGAGGCAGGAGAATGGCATGAACCCAGGAGGCGAAGTTTGCAATAAGCCGAAAGTCCACCATTGCACTCCAGCCTGGGGGACAAGAGCGAAACTCTCTCTCAAAAAAAAAGGCGGAGGGGAGGGAAGGGGAGGGGGGAGGGGAGGGAGTGGTTAACTGTGCCATGTCCCCCACATTGACTCAACAGCAAATCTGACTTAGGGTCTCTACCTTCAAAATGCACCAGAAGGATCAGATGTGGTGGCTCACATCTATAATCCCCGTGCTTTGGGAGGCAGAGGGAGCAGGATGAGGCCAGGACTTCGAGACCAGCCTGGGCAAAATAGCCAGACACCCCATCTCTATTTTTATTTTATTTAAAGAATAGGCCGGGCGCGGTGGCTCACGTATGTAATCCCAGGACTTTGGGAGGCCGAGGCAGGCAGATCACCTGAGGTCAGGAGGTCGAGATCAGCCTGATCAACAAAAATTAGCTGGGCATGATGGCACATGCCTGTTTACTCGCAGCTAGTCGGGAGGCTGAGACAGGAGAATCACTTGAACCCGGGAGGCAGAGGTTGCAGTGAGCCGAGACAATGCCATTGTATTCCAACCTGGGCAACAAGAGTGAAACTCCATCTCAAAAAAATAATTAAATAAAAAATAAATAGGCTGGGTACGGTGGCTCATGCCTGTAATGCCAGCACTTTGGGAGGCCAAGGAGGGTAGATCACCTGAGGTCAAGAGTTTGAGACCAACCTGGTCAACATGGCGAAACCCTATCTCTACTAAAAAATACAAAAGTTAGCTGGGTGTGGTGGTTTGCACCTGTAATCCCAGCTACTTGGGAGGCTGAGGTAGGAGAATTGCTTGAACCCAGGAGGCAAAAGTTGCAGTGAGCCAAGATCATGCCACTGCACTCCAGCCTGGGTGACAGAGCGAGACTGCATCTTAAATAAATAAATAAATAAATAAATAAATAAATAAATAAATAAAATTAACTGGCTGTGGTGGCACACTCCTGTAGTCCTAGCTACTTGGGAGGCTAGGGTGGGAGGATGGCTTGAGCCCAGAAGTTCAAGGCTGCAGTGCCACTGCACTGTGGCCTGGGCAACAGAGCAAGACTCCCTCTCAAGGGGAAAAAAAAAAAGGAACAAGCCTTGCACCTGATGTACAGGTCACAAAAAAGTTCACCACACTGCCCAAAGTCATGGCCCAAGACATTCAAACTACAACCCAAGAGGAAAAGTTGATGTTTCCACGCTATAAGCAGCTATTTATACATTGTTCCCAAGACATCAGAGCAAGATTCCAAATTATACTCTTTACCCCCCTTAGTGCTACTTTTGAACTTGGCAGGATAATGATGTAATTGAAATTTCACAATCAATAGCTTCTGCTGCTTTCTTTTTCTTTTTCTTTTTTTTTTTCCCTGAGACAGAGTCTTGCTCTGTCACCCAGGCTGGAGTGCAGTGGTGCGATCTTGGCTCACTGTAACCTCCACCTCCGGGGTTCAAGCGATTTTCCTGCTTCAGCCTCCTGAGTAGCTGGGATTGCAGGCATAAGCCACCATGCCTGGCTAATTTTTGTATTCTTAGTAGAGACAGGGTTTCACTACATTGGCCAGGCTGGTCTCAAACTCTTGTGTGATCCACCCGCCTCAGCCTCCCAAAATGTTGGGATGAGCCAATGCACCTGGCCTAGTTTCTGCTTCTAATTTAACATAAACTAACCTAAGACAATTTTAGTATCCATTGGTTAAATAAGAAAATGTCTGCACTATTGCTTTTTTTTTCCCCCAGGCTGGAGTGCAGTGGCATGATCTCCTGGGCTCAAGCAATCCTCCCATCTCAGCCTCCCGAGTAGTTGGGACTGCAGGCACAAGCCAACACATCCCATTAATTTGGTTTTTAGTTTTTTGGTAGGATGAGGTCTCACTATGTTGCCCAGGCTGGTTTCAAACTCTGGAGCTCACGCGATCATCCTGCCTCGGCATCCCAAAGTGCTTGGATTACAAGTGTGAGTCATGGTGCCCGGCAGCGAATGCTAATATTACGTGCTGTACCTGGATAGATTCATCTGCAAAATTTGAGACTCATATATACAAAATAAGAAAATAGGCCAGCCACATGGTTTTAACAGATCTCACCTAATTCCCTGTGGTCATTTGATTTATTCAACTGGTTGCCTTTAAGCCTAAGTTCATGGCTCAAAACCATTATGCAAATTGGAATTGCAATATTACTATTAATTTTATTTTGTACTTTCCTTTTTTAAACTTTGTATGTGTTACTTGTTAAAGTATTTGCAGAAGTACAACTCCTAACAAAATAATGCTTTCCCAGCACTTTAAGATGATAGCAAAAGACTATAGAAGACAAGATTGAACTTCATAATGGACTCCAGGTAGACTTAGCTTAAAAGCCATTCTCTTGAAACTTCCCTTGTTGCTCAAATGCGACACAAAGGTTTTTGACACTTACTCCTAGTCAATAATCACTTCCCCTAATATGGGATGACACCAGGAACTGGGTCAGGTCCATCCCAGCACCAAGGGACATTAAAATTACAGGATGATTGATCAGTGATGCTTTCCGAGTAAAGATCTTGATTTACAAGAGAAAATGTGGCTGGGCGCGGTGGCTCACCCCTGTAATCCCAGCATTTTGAGAGGACGAGGCAGCCAGATCACCTGAGGTCGGGAGTTCCAGTCCAGCTTAACCAACATGGAGAAACCCTGTCTCTACTAAAAATACAAAATTAGCCGGGCGTGGTGGCACATGCCTGTAACCCCAGCTACTCAGGAGGCTGAGGCAGGAGAACTGCTTGAACCCGGGACTGGGAGGCAGAGGTTGCAGTGAGCCCAGATTGTGCAACTGCACTCCCACCTGGGCAATGAGAGCGAAACTCCGTCAAAAAAAAAAAAGAGAGAAAATGTAAAAGATGTCAGAATCAGAATGGAGTTACTCATGTTAGGAAACCCTGACAAATAGAGCCAGGGAAGGCTATGGAGAGAGGATTCTTATGCTTGAATGCATTATAACAGAAACTATCACAACAAAAGACTACAAGAACCACAACCGTGCACAAAGGCCCCCGAAACCTTACACAAATACTTCTGCAGAGACATCACATCTGCCCAGCAACTGCCTGTGCAAATGTGGACTAGTGTCACCCTTATTATTGATCTTTGTAACCAAAGATATTCATTTCAAAACAATTATGTAATTCTCCTCTTTAAAAACATGTATTGTATTGTATTGTATTGTATTGTACTGTATTGTACTGTATTGTATTGTATTGTATTGTATTGTATTGTATTGTATTGTATTGTATTGTACTGTATTGCATTGTATTGTATTGTATTTGAGACAGAGTCTTGCTCTGTCACCCAGGCTGGAGTACAGTGGTACAATCTCGGCTCACAGCAACCTCTGCCTCCCTGATTCAAGTGATTCTCCTGCCTCCGCCTCCTGAGTAGCTAGAATTATAGGTGCCCGCCTCCACACCCAGCTGAGTTTTGTATTTTTAGTAGAGATGGGGTTTCACCATGTTGGCCAGGCTGGTCTCAATCCCCTGACCTCAGGTGATCTGCCTGCGTCGGCCTCCCAAAGTGCTGGGATTACAGGCATGAGCTACCTAAATTTTTTATCTTTTAGGCCATACCAGGTCTAAGTTTTTTATTTTTGCAGAGACGGTGTCTCAACATGTTGCCCAGGCTGGTCTCCAACTCTGGTCTCAAGCAATCCTCCTGCCTTGGCCTCCCAAAGTGCTAAGATTACAGGCATGAACCACCGTGCCCAGCCTCATGTATTTCTTGTTTGTTGTTTGTTTGGTTTTGCTTTTTTGAGATGGCAATCCCTGCTCACTGCAACCTCCACCTCCTGGGTTCAAGTGATTCTCCCACCTCAGCCTCCCGAGTAGCGGGGATTAAAAGGCCACATTGCCATGACTGGCTAACATTTTTTTTTGTATTTTTAGTAGAGATGGGGTTTCATCATATTGGCCAGGCTGGAGAACCTACCAGTTTTAAACTTACCTGTATTAAAAAATACAGCAGCAGGCTGTATTTTCCAAACTGTGCATTATGATTCATTAGTGGGTTGTGACTTTTTAAAAATAGACTAAAATAAAATATAAAACAGAGTGCATCAATTATGATAAGAACAATATGTATTGTTTAATGAAACCTTTAGCCAGCACAGTGGCTCATGCTTGTAATCTGAACGCTTTGGGATACCAAGGTGGGTAGATCACTTGAGCCTAGGAGTTCGAGACCACCCTGGGCCACATGGCAAAACCCCATATCTCCAAAAAGAAACCAAAAAATTAGTTGGGTGTGGTGGCGCACACATGTGGTCCCAGCTACTCAGAAGGCTGAGGTGGGAGGAACTCTCAAGCAGGAGAGGTGAGGGCTGCAGTGAGCCATGGTTGCACGGCTGCACTCCAGCCTGGGCAACAAACCAAGACTGTCTCAAAAGGAAAAAAAAAAAAAAAGGAAATTTTGATACATGGTACAAAAAGAAACAAATACTGCATGATTCTATGTCAATTATCTATAATAGGCAACTTGGTGGATGCAGAAGGTAAAATGGAGGTGATAGAGGGAGAGAAGGGTGGAATGGGGAGTTACTATTTAATGGGTAGAGAATTTCTGTTTCGGGTAATGAAAACCTTCTGGAAATGGATAGTAGTGATGGTTACACAACACTGGGAATGTAACTAATGCCACTGAACTGTCCACTTAAAAATGGTTAAAATGGCAAACTTTATGTTATCTAGATTTTACCACAGGTTTTAAAAACTGAAGAAAAAAGAAGGTAGAGGTCGCGGTGAGCCAAGATCGCACCATTGCACTCCAGCCTGGGCAACAAGAGCAAAACTCCGTCTCAAAAAAAAGTATTAATAGACATCAAATAAGAAAACATCAACAAAATTAAGTTATGCAAATGTATTCCAGAAACTAGTCTTTTAGTATGTCCTCCAGACAAACTGGAAACAACGCAGCTCCTCCCAGTGGTTCATCATATGACTTAGTTGTTTAATAAAGCAAGAGGCTTAACACCAAAGAAGAGCAGCGAATCTCCCAGAACACTGCTTCTGCCTTGCATGTAAGACCTGTACCAACTCAGTGATGTCCACCACCTTCTGGGCTGCGTCCTCCTGAGGGACAGTGAGTATTTCTGTGCAGATTTCACCTCTTGGGATTTAACCTCAGTGGAAATGCCAAGACAGTAAACAGGATAAACAGCACTTTGATTCACTGTAAGAACTGAATCTTGGCCAGGCACGGTGGCTCACGCCTGTAATCCCAGCACTTTGGGAGGCCGAGGCAGGTGGATCACCTGAGGTCAGGAGTTCGAGACCAGCTTGGCCAACATGGTGAAACCCCATCTCTACTAAAAATATAAAGTTAGCCAGGTCTGGTGGTGCATGCCTGTAATCCCAGCTACTCGGGAGGCTGAGGGAGGAGAATCGCTTGAACCAGGGAGCCAGAGGTTGCAGTGAGCCGAGATGGCACCACTGCACTCCAGCCTGGCCACAGAGCGAGATGCCATCTCAAAAAAAAAAAAAAAAAGAAAGAACTGAATCTAGAAAGTACTAGGCAGGGAGAGCAAGAAGAGAAGTAGGATACATCCATCTGTTCATAAGTCAAAAATATGTGGCTAGGCCGGGTGTGGTGGTTCACACCTCCAATCCCAGCACTTTCGGAGGCCAAGGTGGATGGATCACAAGGTCAGGAGTTCAAGACCAACCTGGCCAACATGGTGAAACCACATCTCTACTAAAAATACAAAAAAAAATTAGCCAGGCGTGGTGGTGGGCACCTGTAATCCCAGCTACTCGGGAGGCTGAGACAGAGAATTGCTTGAACCCAGGAGGCAGAGGTTGCAGTGAGCCGAGACCAGCTCACTCCAGCCTGGGCAAAAGAGTGAGACTCTGTTTCAAAATATATGTGTGTGTGTGTGTGTGTGTGTGTGTGTGTGTGTGTGTGTGTGTGACTATTTAGCAGTGGTCATATGCATTCCACTTCCCCCAGAGCCCTGAGTCTGGCATGAAGTCATCTGTGTTCCCACAGTTGTCAGGTTGGCCTCCCACAGGAGCAAACTAACATTGCTAAAATGACTTGGAGCTCTGTCTTTAAACTTGAGTAGACCTGGAACAGCTGAAGAGATGGTCACTTTACTTGCTCACTATTGCCAACAGCCCACCATTCATATGGAAATACGTGCTTTTGACAAACATGTCAGCGCAGGCATTCTTGACCTAGAAATCATGGATGGGTACCAGATGGTTCATAAACACTTAATATCATATGCAAAATTTTGTGTATATATACATTTTTTCTGAGGAAGAAGGTCAGTATCTTTTATCAGATTCTCAAAGTGGTGTAAGATCCAAATAAAATCAAGAAACTTGAAGGCAATCTATTTCAGAATGGCATCACACTGGGCTCATTGAATTCAATGTCCATCATTTCCTGTCTGAGCTAACATAGGAACTGTGCTTTACATTCTCCTCTGCCTCCAATCTTAATGTGGCCTCTATTCCCAATGAGAAGCATAGCATTTTAGAAATATCCTTGGCCATGAATTCAGACCAGATACCATGTTTTTAAAGTGCCCCGGCTGAGCCCTGCTCAGGCAGCCCTAAGGACACAAACATTCATACAGCACGCCAAGGCAGAGGTCCTCTTCAAGCTGTCGCTGGTGACTTGAGTTCAGACCCTGATACTTAAAGTCAGGACATTCTGATAATAGGGTCTGTCATAGGTCTTACTGGTAGAGAAAACTAAATGAGATCTCTGAGAAATTAAAATTATGATCCTGTAAAGCAATCAACTGTAAAAGCGTTTGTTTGATGTATTCCTTAATGAGTGTGCCAAACTGGGGTGTGTGTGTGTGTGTGTGTGTGTGTGTGTGATGTGAAGTCCCATACAGAGGATTCTGGGAAGAGGGCAACAGGCAGGGGTGGAATAGTTTTGTTTTTTGTTTTTTGGTTTTTTTTTTGCGACAGGGTCTCACTCTGTTGCCCAGGCTGGAGTGCAGTGGGCTCACTGCAACCTCCACCTCTCAGGCTTAAGTGATCCTCACACCTCAGCCTCCTGAGTAGCTGGGACTACAGGTGTGCACCACCATGCTTGGTTAATTTTTATATTTATTGTAGAGATGGGGTCTTGCCATGTTGCCCAGGCTGATCTTGAAATCCTGGGTTCAAAATGATCTGTCCATCTCAGCCTCCCGAAGTGCTGGGATTACAGGCATGAGCCACCATGCCTAATTCCGTTTCTTCTTTTTAAGTTTATTACTTGGAACCCTTTATTAAAAGACACTTTTCGCCGGGCGTGGTAGCTCAAACCTATAATCCCAGCACTTTGGGTGGCCAAGGCAGGCGGATCACAATGTCAGGAGTTCGAGACCAGCCTGGGAAACATAGTGAAACCCCATCTCTACTAAAAATACAAAAATTAACCGGGCATGGTGGTGCGTGCCTGTAATCCCAGCTACTCAGGAGGCTGAGTCAGGAGAACTGCTTGAACCCGGGAGGCAGAGGTTGCAGTGAGCCGAGGTTGTACCACTGCATTCCAGGCTGGGCAACAGAGCGAGACTCCATCTCAGAAATAAAAAAAAAAAAAAAAAAAAAGACACTTTTCTACATCTATTACTTGGTTACCCAGGGGTACTGTGCATATAGAAAGGCAGGATAAATGCTTGATGGAATCCCATGAGGCAGCTTCTGAGGTGTCTCAAAACCATTCTATTTTTTGGCCTGGGAAGTGAGTACAGGGTGTTTGCAGGAAATGGGATTAATATACACAGAGGAAGGAGAAGAGGGAAAGGGGAGAGCCAAGCAAAAGAAGAAAAAAAAATTTCCTGCTATCACAAAACAAAAGCCAGATGATCAATAACATTTACACATTTGCCAGAAATTAAGTGTGGGTCTATATTTATAGCGATAAATAAGATAAAAATGGAGAGTATCTGCCCATCTGATACGGTTTGGGTGTGTGCCCCTGCAAATTTCATGTTGCACTGTGATCACGATGAAATGTGTTGGAGGGGGCCTAGTGGGAGGTGTTTGGGTCATGGGGGTGGATCTCTCATGACTGGCTTTGTGCCTTCCCCACAGTAATGAGTTCACATGAGAGCCGGTTGTTTAAAGAGCCTGACGCCTCCTCCTGTCTCTCTTGCTCTCTCTCTTGCCATGTGATACGCCGGCTCCCGCTTTGCCTTCTGCCATGATTGTAAGCTTCCTGAATCCCTCACCAGAAGCCAGACGCTGGTGCCATGCTTGTACAGCCTGCAGAACCATGAGCCAACTAACCCTCTTTTCTTGATAAATTACCCAGTTTCAGGCATTCCTTTATAGCAATGCAAAATGAACTAACACACCACCTATGGAAGTGGATTTAGCTACAGGCCTACTTAAAGGCAGAAGAATGTATAAAATAACTGAAAGCCCTATCTAGGAGCAAAAAGGGGGCTTCTAGGGTGGTGGTAATAATCTGTTCACAGATATTGATGCTGGCTGCATGAGTTCAGTTTGTAAAAACGTATTGAGCTGTACGTTTATAATGTGCATACTTTTCTATATGTAGATTATTCTTTAATTTTAAAACTTAAAAAATTAAGAGTTCCTTCTACTTTTTTTCTTTTTTGAGACAGAGTCTCACTCTGTCACCCAGGCTGGAGTGCAGTGGCGTGACCTTGGCTCACTGCAACCTCTACCTCCCAGGTGCAAGCAATTCTCCTGCCTCAGCCTCCTGAGTAGCTGCGATTACAGGCATGCGCCACCATGCCCGGCTGATTTTTGTATTTTTAGTAGAGATGGGGGTTTCAGCACGTTGGTCAGGCTGGTCTCGAACTCCTGAACTTGTGATCCACCTGCCTCGGCCTCCCAAAGTGCTGGGATTATAGGCATAAGCCACTGAGCCTGGCCTCACTCTTGAGTCTATTGTGGTGAACTATTCAATGCTTATTTAATATTTGGGGTGTTAGAATTAAAGGATGCACAGCACCATGTAGAGCTGGAATTGTAGTTCCTTCCACTCATTAATTATCCATGAAATGAAACTAGATCTCCCGACTCAGCAGCTGGCTTGTCCTCGTCTGGGGAGGAACGTGGCTGTGGTGGCTACGTCACCAGTGTATTGGCCTGGGAGTGGCTTAGCAGCACCCACAGACTGTCCACAGGGCCCAGGGGGATAGCCATGGTGCTGACAGCTGGCTCTGATTCCAGTGAATGAATCCAAGATGGGAGTTGAAGAAAAGCTCACTAATAGCACACTGAGAACTAGAGGAGAGGAAGGAGAAGGCAGAGAGACGGTAATAGAAATAATCTGGTACCTACCTCACGCCTCTCGTAATAATGGTCTTTGAGCTATAGGTGACCATATTCATACAAAGATTAAACCACCCTGTGTTTCATTTACCCATTCCAACACTCAAATGGAATTTCCCTTTAAACTTTCTGATCCTACTAACTCTGAGATTTCAAATTCCCTTGAAGAAATATTTGCTGAGTAGGATTTACTGGAGCTACCATCCTTGATTCCTCAAGCCTAAGAAAACTACCAGGAAAGGAAGTGGTAATTCTCATTCCTTAAGAATATCCGTATGGTTAAAAAAAAAAAAAAAAAAAGAATATCGGTATGGTCATTTGAGCCCCATGGTCAGAAAGTGCTTTGGAAATACCATGTGTCTCAAAATTCCTCTCTTAGTGAAACAAATGCCTTGTAAGATGATGTTCCATTACTATAACAAACTGTCTACTGTTTTTCTTTTTTGAGACGGAGTCTCACTTTGTTACCCAGGCTGGAGTGCAGTGGTATGATCTCGGCTCACTGCAACCTCCACCTCCCGGGTTCAAACAATTCACCTGCCTCAGCCTCCCTAGTAGCTGGGATTACAGACCCACACCACCACACCTAATTTTTGTATTTTTAGTAGAGAAGGGTTTCACCGTGTTGGCCAGGCTGGTCTCAAACTCCTGACCTCAGGTGATCTGCCCACCTTGGCCTCTCAAAGTGCTGGGATTACAGGCGTGAGCCACCGCACCTGGCCCTTGTTGCTTTTATATGCTTGACTTCAGTCACTCCTCACAACTACTGTGAAAGTCACACCCCATTTTACAGGTGAGGAAACAGAGGCTCTCAAGCTTAGTAGTCATGTAGCTAGTAAGTAGTGGTTCTTTCCACCAGACCACACTGTCTTCCCCAAGAGGCATTTGTTAACCCTGTGCGGAGCCAGCCATACCACAGGCCCCATGACTCCTGGGAAGGTAAGCACCAGTTTCTAGTTGACCAGAACTGGTGAAGAAACTAATCTTTGCTTACAGGGAGAAACCATAGCACATCTGCTTCCTTTGAGCAAGTGAATGAGACAGAGGAAAAGAGGTCCTGGTGAAAACATGACTTTCAGAAGTTACATCTGAGCCTTCCAGGAAGAAGTGGCAATCAGAGCCAGAAGCTTGAAGTGTGGCGAGGAATCAGAGGGGCTGGACTGGAAGCTGGCTTCCTTATCTGGCCACGGCCTCAGGAACAAGGCAGCTGTAAGCTGTCTTGACCCTGGTCAGCAACGTGGCCTTGGCAGACTGAACATGGAAGGTGATTTGGGGAGGGTCTGAATTTTCCTGCATGCCTCTCTCCATGCCCACCCAAATCTACATGGCCAAGAGTGAGCTTGGTACCCCACCCTGATAGCTTTAAGGGGAAAGAGCAGGTGCCCTAAAATTTCCATTAGACATAACAAACCTGTGGGTATACCTTACATCCATTAGGATAAGAAAGTTGTAAAATCTGTTTTAAAATTCATGCAAAATCCATACATGTTTGTTTTCATGCTATAGTGTTTTCTCTGTACTTGATTTTCTTTTGTTCTCTGGTCATGTTGTTTTTGAAAATTTTCAGCTTTTGCTTTACAGAAGGAAAAAGAAAGGGATTTCTGCAGATCTAGGCCAAGGTAGCTGGGGAGATGAGAATACATCAGGGGCCAGATAAAGCTCTATCAAGGGCAGCCCCCAGTTCCGGAGCTGGGAAGAGTCTTTGAGGTTTAGGCAAGTGGAGGATGAAAACCCAGAACTAGAAGCTGAGAGCTTCATTACTTTCCATGAGTCTGTCCCCAGCTCTCTCCATTGAGTAGGTGATGGTCTTCCAGCAGCCTGTTAGCCACATGGCGTTCATCTGCAGTAGGCCACCTGTACCGTGCTACAGTCATCTCAAAGACCACACCATGAGAACCACTGTGGTAGACATATGGCATGTTAAATATTAATGAGGCTGGGCACGGTGGCTCCCACCTGTAATCCCAGCACTTTGGGAGGCCGAGGCGGGTGGATGGAGAAGTCAGGAGTTCAAGACCAGCCTGACCAACACGGTGAAACCCCGTCTCCACTAAAATACAAAAGTCAGCCAGGTATGGTGGCGCACGCCTGTAATCACAGCTACTCAGGAGACTGAGGCAGGAGAATCGCTTGAACCCAGGAGGCAAAGGTTGCAGTGAGCTGAGATTGCGCCACTGTACTCCAGCCTGGGTGACAGAGCAAGACTGTGTCTCAAAATAATAATAATGATAACAATAATCATAATAAGACTGGGCACGGTGGCTCACACCTGTAATCCCAGCACTTAGGGAGGCTGAGGCTGGTGGAACACTTGAGGTCAGGAGTTCGAAACCAGCCAGGCCAACAAGGTGATACCCTGTCTCTACCAAAAATACAAAAAAATTATCCAGGCATGGTGGTGTGTGCCTGTAATCCCAGCTATTCAGGAGGCTGAGGCAAGAGAATCGTTTGAACCAGGGAGATGGAGGTTGCAGTGAGCCGAGATCATACCACTGCACTCAAGCCTGGGTGACACAGCAGGACTCCGTCTCAAAATAAAATAATAATAATATTAATTAATAATGGTTTTCATCTAATCTAAGACATCATCAATCATAAGAAGCATCATTATTTTATGTATCACTTAGAAAAAACTTCTGACAAGTAATCATGGCATGCCATAAAATGCATCCCAAAATGAGAAATCATAAAACGTGAAAAACATGCATCTCAGAATTGGTAATCTGCTGATGTTTTCAATTAGTCTTCAAGCCATTTTCCAATTACAGTGTTTTCTACTCAAGTTTGAAACCCCCAGTAAAGGCAGAAAGGAGGCTCTCTTCCCCTGAAACCTCCCATTAAGGCAGGAATGAGCCTCGCTTTCCCTAAATTCCTAGAGTTCTACAAAAGAAATGTTAAATCCTGGTACCTCCATTAATTTTAACTTTGCCTCCGGGGAGAAGGTGCAACCCTTCCTATGGACTTTGCTTGTACTACCTTTGTGATCTATCATATTCTGTTGTTTCTGGTAACCATTTACATGTATGACAATAGATTTTAAGTTCATCAAAGGCAAGGATGGTATTTTATATATTCTCAAGTTTTAAGAGTGCATTTTTAAAAAGATCTGGGCCAGGTGCAGTGGCTCACGCTGTAATCCCAACACTTTGGGAGGCTGAGGATGGTGCATCACCTGAGGCCTGGAGTTCAAGACCAACATGGCCAACATGGTGAAACCCCATCTCTACTAAAAATACAAAAATTAGCCGGGCATGGTGGCGCGTGCCTGTAATCCTGGCTACTCGAGAGGCTGAGGTACTAAAATTGCTTGAAGCCGGGAGGTGGAGGTTGCAGTGAGCCAAGATTGTGCCACTGCACTCCAGCCTAGGCAACAGAGTGAGACTCTGTCTCAAAAAAAAAAAGAAATATTTGTAATTCCATGAGTTCTCACACTAAGTATTTCTTTCTTGTGTCCTGCCTTGTTTCCAAAAGGATTTTATGTGGTTTACAGAGGTACACCTGATAACACAGCAAGTAAAATACATATGAGGAAAATCCTCAGTATAAAAATTGAGGCCGGGCATGGTGGCTCACGCCTATAATCCCAGCACTTTGGGAGGCTGAGACCAGTGGATCACTTGAGGTCAGGAGTTTGAGACCAGCCTGGCCAACATGGCAAAACCCTGTCCCTATAAAAAAAAAAAAAATTAGCTGGGCATGGTGGTACATGCCTATAGTCTCAGCTACTTGAGAGCCTGAGGTAGGAGTATTGCTTTCGCCTGGGAGGTAGAAGTTGCAGTGAGCCCAGATCACACCACTGCACTCCAGCCTGGGTGACAGAGGGAGACCCTGTCTCAAAACAAAAGCAAAACAAATCAGGACAAAGGGGAAATGAAAGTAGTGAAATTGGGTGTAACCAGGAGTAAGCTGTAACTTAAAAGCATTCTGTAAGATCCTGTTAACAGAAATAAGCCCAAATTTGGCTCTGAGCTTGCTAGCAGTCAAAAGGAGAAGGGAAACACGAGCAGTTATAAGACTGGGTCCATATAATAAAAACTAATTGCTCAAAAGAATCAGCTGACGGTACACCCTGCTTGTGTGCACCTGGCTAGTGTGTATTCCTTAACCTTTCATTTCTTTGCATATTTCCAGATCCTGACTTAGGGCTTGTATAATGGTAGGCCAGTAATTCTCAGACTTTTTCGTCTTGGAAGTCTTTTATGCTTTTTAAAAACTTTTTTTTTTTTTTTTTTTTTTTTTTTTTGAGACAGGGTTTCACTCTGTCACCCAGGCTGGAGTACAGTAGCATGAACACAGCTCACTGCAGCCTCAACCTCCCAGGCTTAAGCAGTCCTCCCACCTCAACCTCTCAAGTAGCTGGGACTACACATATGTACCTCCAAACCTGGCTAATTTTCAATTTTTTTTTGTAGAGAGAGGGTCTCACTCGTTGCCCAGGCTGGTCTTATTCTCAAACTGCTGGCCTTAAGTGATTCTTCCTCTTCAGCCTCCCAAAGTGCTGGGATTACAGGCGTGAGCCACACAGTGCCCAGCCTTAAAAACAGTGGTTTATGCCTGTAATCTCAGCACTTTGGGAGGCTGAGGCAGAAAGATTGCTTTAGCCCAGGAGTTTGAGACCAGCCCAGACAATATATTAAGACCTTGTCTTGATTTAAAAAAAAAAAAACTGGCCAGGGGAGGTGGCTCATGCCTGTAATCCCAGCACTTTGGGAGGCTGAGGCAGGTGGATCACCTGAGGTCGGCAGTTCGAGACCAGCCTGACCAACATGGAGAAACCCCGTCTTTACTAAAAATACAAAATTAGCTGGGTGTGGTGGCACATGCCTGTAATCCCAGCTACTCAGGAGACTGAGGCAGGAGAATCATTCGAACCCAGGAGGCAGAGGTTGCGGTGAGTTGAGATCGCACCATTGCACACCAATCTGGGCAACAAGAGCAAAACTCCATCTCAAAAAAACAAACAAGGCCGGGCGCGGTGGCTCACACCTATAATCCCAGCACTTTGGGAGCCTGAGGCAGGCGGATCACAAGGTCAGGAGATCCGAGACCATCCTGGCTAACACGGTGAAACCCCGTCTCTACTAAAAATACAAAAAATTAGCTCAGCGTGGTGGCGGGCACCTGTAGTCCCAGCTGCTTGGGAGGCTGAGGCAGGAGAATGGCCTGAACCCGGGAGGTGGAGCTTGCAGTGAGCCGAGATCGCACTACTGCACTCCAGCCTGGGCGACAGAGCGAGACTCCATCTCAACAAACAAACAAACAGAAAAGAATTTACAGAAGAGTCAGAAAACGCAGAGTTCCCATATAGCCTTCACCCACTTTGTCTAATGTTAACATTGTATATAACCACAGTACACTATCCAACTAAGAAACTAACATTGTTATACTACTACTAACTAATTTGGATTTCACTGGCTTGTCCTACCAATGTACTTTTTTTTCTTCTTTTTGAGATGGAGTCTCACTCCATAGCCCAAGTGAGTTGCACTTGAGCCCAAGTGCAGTGGCGCAATCTCAGCTCACTGTAATCTCCACCTCCCAGGCTCAAGTGATTCTCATGCCTCAGCCTCCCGAGTAGCTGGGACTACAGGCACACACCACCACACCTGGCTAATTTTTTGTATTTTAGTAGAGGTGGGGTTTCACCATATTGCCCAGGGTGGTCTCGAATTCCTGAGCTCAGGCGATCCATCTGCCTCAGCCTCCCAAAGTGCTGGGATTACAGGCATGAGCCGCTGCAACTGGCCACTAATGTTCCAGGATCCTTAAACTTTTCTTTCTTTCTTTTTTTTTTTTTTGAGATAGAGTCTTGCTCTGCTGTCTAGGATGGAGTGCAGTGGCGCAATCTTGGCTCACTGCAACCTCCACCTCCCGGCTTCAAGAGATTCTCCTGCCTCAGCCTCCTGAGTAGCTGGTTGTTACAGGCACCTGCCACCATGCCTGACTAATTTTTGTATTTTTAGTAGAGATAGGGTTTCACCATGTTGGTCAGGCTGGTCTCAAACTCCTAACCTCAAGGGATCCACCTGTCTCAGCCTCTCAAAGTGCTGGGATTGGCTGGGTGTGGTGGCTCATGCCTGTAGTCCCAGCACTTGGGGAGGCCAAAGCAGGTGGATCCCTTGAGATCAGGAGTTCGAGACCAACCTGACCAACATGGTGAAACTCTGCCTCAACTAAAAATACAAAAATTAGCCAGGCAA
Organism: Piliocolobus tephrosceles; assembly: GCF_002776525.5. Classification (NCBI taxonomy): domain Eukaryota; kingdom Metazoa; phylum Chordata; class Mammalia; order Primates; family Cercopithecidae; genus Piliocolobus; species Piliocolobus tephrosceles. The sequence continues at coordinate 71,685,868 of NC_045455.1, forward strand.
GGTGGCAGGTGCCTGTAATCTCAGCTACTTGGGAGGCTGAGGCAGGAAAATTGCTTGAATCTGGGAGCCAAGATTGCGCCACTGCACTCCAGCCTGGCCAACAGAGTGAGACTCTGTCTTAAAAAAAAAAAAAAAAAAAGTGCTGGGATTACAGGCGTGAGCCACTGTGCCTGGCTAGTTTAGTTCTTTTTTTTTTTTTTTTTTTGAGATGGATTCTGGCTCTGTCACCCAGGCTGGAGTGCAATGGCAAGATCTCAGCTCACTGCAACCTCTGCCTCCTGGGTTCAAGCGATTCTTCTGCCTCAACTTCTGGAGTAGCTGGGACTATAGGCACACACCACCAAGCCCAGCTAATATTTTTGAGATGGAGTTTCACTCTTGTTGCCCAGGCTGAAGTATACAATCTTGGATCACTGCAACCTCCACCTCCCACGTTCAAGTGATTCTCCTGCCTCAGCCTCCCGAGTAGCTGGGATTACAGGCGCCCGTCACCACATCCAACTAATTTTTTGTAATTTTAGTAGAGATGGAGGTTTCACCATGTTGGCCAGGCTGGTCTTGAACTCCTGACCTCAGGTGATCCACCCGCCTCAGTCTCCCAAAGTGCTCGGATTACAGGTGTGAGCCACTGTTCCCAGCTTAATTTTTGTATTTTTAGTAGAGATGGGGTTTCACCATATTGTTCAGGCTGATCTTGAACCCCCAACCTCATGATCTGCCCGCCTCGGCCTCCCAAAGTGCTGGGATTACAGGCTTGACCCACCGCGCCCAGCCAGTTCTTTACACTTTTAAAAATTATTAAGGCCTTTATTAGCCAAGAGTGGTGGTAGGTGCCTGTAATCCCAGCTACTCGGGAGGCTGAGGCAGGAGAATCGCTTGAACCCGGGAGGTGGAGGTTGCAGTGAGCCGAGATCGTGCCACTGCACTCCAGCCTGGTCAATGGAGCGAGACTCTCTCTCAAAAAAAAAAAAAAAAAATTATTGAGGCCTTCAAAAGCTTTTGTTTATCTAAGTGATCCCTACTGGTACTTTAGTATCATATTAGATACTAAAATGAAGAGTAAATTAAAATATTTATTTATTAACAATAAATAGCCCATTTCATGTTAATATAAATACATTTAAATGAAAATAGGCATATGTTCAAAATAAAGACCGAAAAGAGTGGCATTGCTTTACATTTTTTCAAATATCTCTAACAGCTGAATTTTATACCTGCTTCTGCACTGAGTCTATTGCAATAGCACACATCATGTAGCTTCTGGAAAATTCCATGGAACATTTGTGAGAAAATAAGAGTGAAAAAGGCAAATAACATCTTGGTATTAATTATGAAAATAGTTTTGATGTAGCAGACCCCTGAAAAGGTCTGGGAGACCACTTTGAGAACCATGGTGGCATAGCATGCTTAAAATGTGAATTCAAATGTTTAGATTTCCAAAGCCTTGTTTTTCTTAGTCTGGCTAATGTCTTTCAGACTCTGGCCCCATCAGCATTTGATGTGAGTTTGTATAAGACTGTGGCTGCGAGCCTGAGGCTCCCGAAGCCCGTGTCATGACTGCTCCACTTCCCCTGGCACAACAAGGAAGCGTTCGCTATTCTCTGAGCAAGCCAGGTGGGATGGTTCACACCTGTAATCCCAGCACTTTAGAAGGCCTGAGGTGGGCAGGTGGATCTCTTGCACAAAGGAGTTTGAGACCGGCCTGGGCAACGTGGCAAAACCCCATCTCAACAAAAAATAGAAACTTTAGCGGGGCATAGTGGTTCACACCTGTGGTCTCAGCTACTCGGGAGGCTGAGGTGTAAGAATCACTTAAGCCCAGGAAGTTGAGGCTGCAGTGAGTCGTGTTGGTGCCATTGCACTCCAGCCTGGGTCACAGAGTAAGACCCTGTCTCAAAAACAAAAACAAAAAAACAAAAACCAGGATAAGCATCACAGATATGACCTGAAACCACTAACGTCCAATCCCAAGAGCTGGCCCCTTTTCATTCTCACCTTCCGTCACCACAGGCTCACAGCAGGTTCATGGTCACCTGGAGCACATTGGACCCAAGAAAAAAAGTATTTCCCCCACCACCGCCAGCACATCCAGGATAGTTCCTAAACGAACTCCTCCACGACCATAAGGCCCAGGGGTGGGTACCAGCTAACTCCACTTTCAGCCTGCATGTATTTTTAATCAACCCAGTTTAATTGTCCAGCCAGATTTCCTAAGGTATAACTACTCTCTCTAACTTCAAACGGAGATCCTGTAAGGATTCAACCATACTCCATTGTGAGAATCTGCTTTTCCCATGGCCTCCCTCCCCTTGTCACCTATCTGGCAATCTGGAAGGACAAACTGGACATGTGTAGCCTCTTCCTCTCCCTTTTTCCTATTGGGAGCTGGCCTACCACTCCCTCCTCCACGTAGTAAGGTTTATAGGCCTGTCTGTCTCATTTTAGGGTTAAGTCTCATAGCGTATTAGGAAGTCATTTGCTCACAGAGTCTCTGACCTCTGCCAGGTGTCGTGGCTCACACCTGCAATCCCAACTACTCAGGAGGCTGAGGCGGGAGGATCACCTCAGCTCAGGAGTTCAAGACAAGCCTGGGCAAAATAGTGAGACTCTGCCTCAAAAATAATTTTTTTTTCAAAAAAATATAATCTCTGCCCTCCAACCTAGCCTTTGTCAGTAGTAAAGGTGACATTTTCGTCTCCATCTGCTGCCTCCTTATTCTTATATCTTAACTGCTTCAGAACCCTGGTGAGGAATAAGGGCACCATTACAATGCCCCTCAAAGACCCCAACATGGTCATATAGGTAAGCATTAGCAATTTTAGGTCACTGCTGAGAAGACAGTTATTAAAGGTGTTCTAAAGTTTAAAAATTTGCTTTGACTATTCTCTTCAGGAACTTTTAACACTTTTTTTTTTTTTTTTTGAGACACAGTCTTACTCTGTTGCCAAGGCTGGAGTGCAGTGGCATGATCTTGGCTCACTGCAGCCTCCACCTCCCAGGTTCAAGCGATTCTCCTGCCTCAGCCTCCCAAGTAGCTGGAATTACAGGTACCCGCCACCACAACTGGCTAATTTTTGTATTTGTAGTAAAGATAGGGTTTCACCATATTGGCCAGGCTGGTCTCAAACTCCTGACCTCAAGTGATCCACCCACCTCGGCCTCCCAAAGTGCCAGGATTACAAGTGTGGGCCACAGAGCCTGGCCTAATACTACTTAATTTTTTATCAAACACTCTGGTGCTCGTAGACAATCTCCTTTAGGGAAAGAACTGCTTTCAGGAAAAGATTTTAACAAGTTACCTGTAATAAAAGTGAGAGGCCTTGAAGGAAGGAAAAAGAGAATATATACGCTGCCTCTTCATGGGAAAACATGAGGGATTTGTCACTTATTTTTTCCTACTGATGGGGAGTGGGGCTAAGGAGGAAAGAGAGAGAAGAGCCAGTGAGCTGGTCTGAGTTGGGGACTGTGAGAAGTCACGGTGGGTGACTGATGATATTTTAAGCACAGGGACACTCAGAGTTTAGTCTGAAGTTCCATTGCTGTGATGTAATCCACTCTCTTCCTTCCCATGTGTCATCAGTGATTATGACAATACAAACATCAGCAGAAATCTTGGGGACGGTTTGGGATTCCCTAGAGGGTATGTGCCAACGTTCTCTGCCCTTCAGGTCTTTGTTCTGAAGCAGTATTTGTGGCAGACTGCTGGACGAATATTCTGTCCATTGCAGATCATGAAATAATTTTATCTGTGGATCAATCCAGACCACAGGAAGCTGTGAGTTATGACTTCATTACAGAAAAAAATAAAGAAACAAAAAGAAAGCTGTGAGGTAGGAGCCCTTTGTTCCGCCCACTAGTAGACCTATTTTTACTGAATTGAATATAAAGGTTAGGCCTACACTGAAGAAAGTTATAAGAAATGGGCTGGGCACAGTGGCTCACGCCTGTAACCCCAGCACTTTGGGAGGCCAAAGCGGGCAGATCATGAGGTCAGGAGATGGAGACCATCCTGGCTAACACAGTGAAACCCCGTCTCTACCAAAAATACAAAAAATTAGCCAGTGTGGTGGCACATACCTGTAATCCCAGCCACTTGGGAGGCTGAGGCAGGAGAATCGCTTGAACTTGGGAGGCAGAGGTTGCAGTGAGCTGGCATCACCCCACTGCACTCCAGCCTGGGTGTCAGAGCGAGACTCCATCTCAAAAAACAAAAGAAAGAAAAGGAAAAAGATATAAACGGGCCGGGCGTGGTGGCTCACGCCTGTAATGCCAGCACTTTGGGCGGCCAAGGCGGGCAGATCACGAGGCCAGGAGTTCAAGACCAGCCTGACTAACACGGTGAAACCCTGTCTCTACTAAAAATATAAAAATTATTTGGGTGTGGTGTCGCATGCCTGTAATCCCAGGTACTCAGGAGGCTGAGGCAGGAGAATCACTTGAACCTGGGAGGTGGAGGTTGCAGTGAGCTGAGATCACACCACTGCACTCCAGCCTGGGCGACAGAGCGAGATTCCATCTCAAAAAGAAAAGAAAAGAAATAAGCCATAGGAAACCCATTACTAAATTCACTGTAGGGGTTTCGTTGAGACTAAATCATATAATGAGGGCCCATGAAAGAAATGCCTTGTGTGAAGTCTACCTATGCCAACTGTGCAGGACTTAATGACACATCCTTTGATATCATCCTTACCCCTGGCTTCACCTTACTGTCTTATTTGTATTTTCGGTTTGCACCAATGGCCTCCTTAATGTTTGAGGGAGCTGTGCTACAGGGAACTCTAAAAACTGCTAGCAATAATTTTTCAAGCAAGGCAAAGCATAATGAAAAAAAATTAATACGCTTTCCAAATTCTGTTATCTCTAATTCCCACCTCACTATGCTCTTCACTTGAAAACGTGGAAAGTAAAAAGATAATTTATCTTCCTCCTGCGGCATGTTGGCAAGCATCCACCCAACCCCTCTTCACTACTCCCAAATAAGGACTTGCTGATATTTTTAGCAAAACAATTTATAGGTCCATTTTTCAAAAATCAAGCTAGTTCACCCGTGTGTGTGCTCATGCACACACACACACACTCACATACTGCTTAAGTGATCAGAAAACCCAGCCACCCAATTTATTTATTTATTTATTTATTTATTTATTTATTTATTTATTTATTTATTTTTAAAAGTAGAGGCGGGGTCTTACTACATTGCCCAAGCTGGTATTGAAACCCTGGGCTCAAGCTATCCTTTTGCCTCAGCCTCCCAAAGTGCTGGGATTACAGGCATGAGCCACTGCGCGGGGCCAGCAATGTATGCATGGCCCTCCCTTAGCTTGTTTCAGGTATATATGCTTATTTCTTTAGTGTATTTTCCTTATATATTGTTTATACATGATATAAATACTTCCACATACTTTATTTGCATTACTATGTTTGGTATCTGTGAGAAAAATAACACTTTGGATATTCAAAACATTATTGGGGCAAATATCCAAGCATTAACAATTAATGCTATAGTTCCCCTTTGATCACTCACTTTTCCCCAGCTGCCTCCCAGAATTAGCCACTGTCATCAGTTTGATGCATAACCTTCTAGATTCTCATGTTTGCTTTTATAAATATATACACATATCTAGAGCAGTCTATTGGTTTTCGTCATGTGTATGTGGGTGTTAAATGAAGGAGTGCTGTACAGGTTGTACTGTTCTACAACTTGCTTTTTTGATTTAACTATGTCTTAGGCCACTTTTCTTCCTCTCAGGGAAGAGCTCTTTTCTATGTGTTTTTGTTTTTGTTTTTTTTTTTGCAGGGGGGGAGGGTTGTTTGTTTTGTTTTGTTTTTGAGACGGAGTCTCACTCTGTCGCCCAGGCTGGAGTGCAGTGGCATGATCTTGGTTCACTGCAACCTCCACTTCCCAGGTTCAAGGGACTCTTGTGCCTTAGCCTGCCGAGTAGCTGAGATTACAGGTACACGCCACCAGGCTCAGCCAATTTTTTGTATTTTTAGTAGAGACGGGGTTTTGCCATGTTGGCCAGACTGGTCTCGAACTCCTGACCCAAAGTGATTTGCCCACCCTGGCCTCCCAAAGTGCTGGGATTACAGGCATGAGCCACTGCACCCAGCCATAGGCACGGTTTCATCCACTGGGAATACAATTGTGAGCAAAAAACTCTCTTTACCTCCATGGCACTTACATTGTCTGGAGGGGAGACAGAAAATAAAGTAAGTATAGAAAATAACATGTTGGGGCCAGGCACGGTGGCTCACACCTGTAATGTCAGCACTTTGGGAGGTCGAGGCGGGCGGATCACCTGAGGTCGGGAGTTCGAGACCAACCTGACCAACATGCAGAAACCCTGTCTTTACTAAAACTACAAAATTAGCGGGGTGTGGTGGCGCATGCTTCTAATCCCAGCTACTAGGGAGGCTGAGGCAGAAGAATCTCTTGAACCTGGGAGGTGGAAGTTTCAGTGAGCCAAGATTGTGCAATTGCACTCCAGCCCAGGCAACAAGAGCAAAACTCCATCTTAAAAAAAAAGAAAAAAGAAAAAAGAAAAAGAACATGTTGGTTAATGATTAGTCCCACAAAGAAAAATTTGGGATAAAAGAAAAGCCAGGCATGGTGGCTCATGCCTGTAATCTCAGCACTTTTAAAGGCCAAGGTGGGCGGATCACTTGAGGCCAGGAGTTCAAGACCAGCACGGGCAACATGGCGAAACCCTGACTTTACCAAAAATAGAAAAATTAGCCAGGCAGGGTGGCATGTGTCTGTAGTCCCAGCTACTCGGGAGGCTGAGGAGGGAGGCAGAGGCTGCAATGAGCTGCAATTGCGTCACTTCACAGCCTGGGCAACATAATGAGATCCTGTCTCAAAAGGAAAACAACCAAAAACATAGGGATTTCCAAGAGGCAGGGATTGTAATTTTAAACATGATGGTCAAGGACGGCCTGTGGAGAGAGCAGCAATTTGAGCGAAGTCTAGGTCTTTTGTTTCTACAGACAGTAGCTTCTTTTTCAGAGGGAGAGAAAACTGAGGTGTTTTCTTTCTTTCTTTTTTTTTTGAGACAGAGTCTTGCTCTGTCACCCAGGCTGGAGTGCAGTGGCGCGATCTCCACTCACAGCAAGCTCTGCCTCCCGGGTTCACACCATTCTCCTGCCTCAGCCTCCCGAGTAGCTGGGACTACAGGCACCCGCCACTGCACCCAGCTAAGTTTTTGTATTTTTTAGTAGAGACGTGGTTTCACCGTGTCAGGATGGTCTCGATCTCCTGGCCTTGTGATCTGCCCGCCTCGGCCTCCCAAAGTGCTGGGATTACAGGCGTGAGCCACTGCGCCTGGCTGAGGTGTTTTCAACGAATTTTTTTTTTTTTCCATAGAGATGGGGTCTCACTATGTTGCCCAGACTGGTCTCAAACTCTGCCTGAAGTGAGCTTCCCACCTTGGCCTGTCCAGGCTGGAGCAGAGTGGCATGATCTAGGCTCACTGCAACCTCCGCCTCCCAGGTTCAAGTGATTCTCCTGCCTCAGGCTTCCCAGTAGCTGGGATTATAGGCGCCTGCCACCACGCCCAGCTAATTTTTGTATTTTTAACAGACCCTGTCTCACCATGTTGGCCAGGCTGGTCTTAAACTCCTGACCTTGGGTGATCCACCCACCACGCCTCCCAAAGTGCTGGGATTACAGGCATGAGCCACTGTGCCCGGCCGGCTTTTTTTTTTTTTCTAACTAGTCAAGGACAGTAGTGAAAAAGGTAGGGGAGAAAAATAAATTTTCTGCAATTTCTTTTTTTTTTTTTTTTGAGACAGAGTCTCGCTCTGTCGCCCAAGCTAGAGTGCAGTGATGCAATCTCAACTTACTGCAACCTCCACCTCCCAGGTTCAAGCACTTCTCAGGCCTCAACCACCCGAATAGCTGGGACTACAGGCGCCTACCACGATGCCCAGCTAATTTTATTATTTTTAGTAGAGACGAGGTTTCACCATGTTGGGCAGGCTGATCTCAAACTGTTGACCTCAAGTGATCTGCCCAACTTCACGTCCCAAAGTGCTGGGATCACAGGCATGAGCCAGCTCACCCAGCCTGTTCTCAGCAATTTCCTTCCCGCCATGCAGCCCTCCTGCAGTTGCCTCAACTTACTTCCGAGACCTGACTGTTGAGCAGTTTCCTGCTAATATAGGGTCAGAATGATCACACTTCTCTCAGCCCCTACACAGCATGCCAGATCTCCACTTGGCTGTTTTCTCTTTCTGGCAAAAATTGTCCAAATGAGCTAGAGTCAAATATAAGTATTCGCAAAATATTGGGGCCATTAAAAAAAATCATTTGCTGAAACTGAACAGTTTATGGTGCCAAGTAATAATATTTGAAAAGAAAATTTGCCCAAGTCAATGGATTTCAAAACATTTGACTTATATCCACAGGAAGAAATATATGTGGGATCTAGTACATTCATACATAATATAAATCTAAAACATACCTGGGAGTGGTGGCAGGTGCCTGCAATCCCAGCTACTCAGGGGGCTGAGGCAGGAGAATCGCTTGAGCGTGAGAGCCAGAAGTTGCAGTGAGCCGAGATGGCACCACTGCACTCCAACCTGAGCAACAAAGCGAGATTCAGTCTCAAAAAAATAATAACATAAAATAAAAGTTTCACAAAATAATACTTACCTTTACTGTGATTCACCTTTATATGTGATTTTTCTTTTCCAATCTATCTGATTTCATTTTAAATAAAGTTGTTCACTATTCACTAAATTATTTCTCAACTGTCTGTTTATTCTCGGGGGTTGGGTGTTCAAGATCTTTTCTTTTCAGAGCCTGCAATTTTATCAATAAACTTTTTGTTGTTGTTTGTAGTTTGAGACAGAGTCACTCTGTCGCCCAGTCTGGAGTGCAGTGGTGTAATCTCGGCTCACTGCAAGCTCCGCCTCCCAGGTTCAAGTGATTCTCCTGCCTCAGCCTCCCGAGTAGCTGGGATTACAGGCGCCCGCCACTAGGCTCGGCTAATTTTTGTATTTTTAGTAGAGACTAGGTTTCACCATGTTAGCCAGGCTGGTCTCAAACTCCTGACCTCAAGTGATCCACCTGCCTCGGCCTCCCAAAGTGCTGGGATTACAAGCGTGAGCCATCGCGCCCGGCCAAAGGCAAGATTTTAATCTAGGGTGCCTTGACTCTAACTTCAGTACTTTTTTTCACCATGACTATATTTTTATAAAGCTTGAAGAAATGTTTCGACCTGAATATGAGATTGGACAGGTGAGATTAATGTTTGAGGGTACTGCATGGGTCAATGATAATATTTCTGAGTAGTTTGGAAATATTAAAACTGAGGAAAATAATTATACTTGCCGGGCGCAGTGGCTCACGCCCGTAATCCCAGCACTTTGGAATGCCGAGGCGGATGGATTGCCTGAGCTCAGGAGTTTGAGACCAGCATGGCCAACATGGTGAAACCCCGTCTCTACTAAAAATACAAAACAATTGCCCGGCAGTGGTGGCAGGAGCCTGCAATCCCAGCTACTCAGGAGGCTGAGGCAGGAGAATCGCTTGAACCCAGGAGTCAGAGGTGGCAGTGAGCCAAGATCATGCCACCGCACTCCAGCCTGGGCAATAGAGCAAGACTCCGGCTGGGTGGGGTGGGGGGGGAGGGGGTAGAAAATAATTATACTGTAATAATCTGGAAAAAAATATGTTCACACAGTATTAATGTGTGATAATCATCTCATACATTCCAGAAATGAGGTTTCAGAGAGCCTTCACTGACCATGTGTCATAAGATATCCATTTATTTTCGGATCCCTTTCATCCCATTTTTAGCTTCCTCCCAGTTGCCCAATGTCCCCTGGAGTTTTCTATCCAAGACCCCCATCTTCTTTTTTTTCCCCTTTCACCCCATTTTTAGCTTCCTCCCAGTTGCCCAATGTCCTCTGGAGTTTTCCATCCAAGATCCCCATCTTTTTTTCTTTTTCTTTTTCTTTTCTTTATGATACGGGGTTTCACTCTTGTTGCCCAGGCTGGAGTGCAATGGCGCGATCTCCGCTCACTGCAACCTCTGCTTCCCCGGTTCAAACGATTCTCCTGCCTCAGCTTCCCGACTAGCTGGGATTACTGGCGCGTGCCGGGATTACAGGTGTGAGCCACCGCACCCAGTCCCCCCATCTTCTTAAAGGGGTCAATTTCTTGGCTCTTGCATTTTGACTTTTCCATTATTCCAACTGCCATCCTGTGTCCTGCTCTTTCCCAAGGGTTGCATTCTTACTCTGGTGAATGTTCTATTATTGGATTTATGAACAATTGTTAATGTATTGTAATTGTCTGATACTTTGATTTACCAAAATGAACACTTCTATGAGAGTAAGACTGGATCGCACTTGTTCACAATTGGGATCTTCGTGCATATCCTAGTTCTAAGGGATACAGAGCACAAAATATTTGTGAAATGGAACAAGCTTTCAGACTTCGTACTAGCATTTATCTTTGCCTTATGCCAAAGATGTGAGGATGTGACTAAATATTGAAGTTTTGTTTTGTTATTGCGCCAAGGTCTTGCTCTGTCATCCAGACTGGAACGCGGTGGTGCAATTATAGCTCAGTGTAACCTCCAACTCCTGGGCTGAAGCGATCCTCCCAGCTCAGCCTCCCTAATAGCTGGGATTACAGGCAGGCACCACCGCACCCAGTTAATTTTTAATTTGCGCACGCGCGCGCGCGCGCGCGCGTGTGTGTGTGTGTGTGTGTAGAGACAGGGTTTCAGTAGTTGTCTCCCAAAGTTCTGGGATTACAGGCATGAGCTACCATCCAGGACCTGTTTTGTTTTAATACTTAGTAATTCGGTGTAAAGTCCTCCAAAGAACGGGTGGGGCAGGTGGGAAACTCCCTTTGTTTGTCTGACCCTCTAGCACCAAAGATAATATTTCAACTTCATCTTAAAGTGACAACGTACTTTTCCAAGACCAAGTGCGAAACAGTAAAGGGAAGAGCTAGCTCCGTAGCTGTCCGCCACAGAATGCCACAAGCTTTCAATTAAGGGACAAAATTGGAACACATGGAAACCCTATGCAAATTCCCGTGACATCTTCCCTTCTCTCCAAGTCCCTTCCCACAAACCCTGCGCCCCCCACGATTATTCCCCAGGGGCCGAGCTGGACGACTCGGGTCTCACTACCCGGACTCAGCGCTGCTCCCACAAAGGCGTCCGAAAAACGCTGGGGGTAGATGTGAAAAGTTGTCAGAGGCCCTAGGGCAGTCCCGAGATCTCCCCCAGGCCAGAGGGCCTGACTCTCCCTAAATGCCATGTTCCCCTATATCGGTTGATACTCAGGTTCCCAGAAAAGGGTGGAAATTAAGCTGGACAAGGCGCAGGGCGAAAGTTCAATTTCTCTGGTCCCCAGCTAGCCCCCAGCACCTCTCCGGGTAGCCCAGTGGGGTAGGGAGGAGCCGGGTCCATCAGACTCCGCTTCCCCCGCTCCGCCCACACAGGGCTAGGGAGCACCCCAAGAGTTGGCCTCCTCCCACGCTGCGCGCGCACCTACTCGCCCCCACCCCCACCTACTACCGTGTCCAGCGGAACAGAGCCTTGTGTCTCCGCGTCAAGTCCCCGGATGTTCACCTCCCCGACTCGCCCCCGCTGTGGCCCCGCCCCCGCGCGGCTCTTCGTGCCACGTCACCGCCTGCGTCGCTTCCGGAGGCGCAGCGGACGATGACGTAGAGGGACGTGCCCTCTATATGAGGTTGGGGAGCGGCTGAGTCGGCCTTTTCCGCCCGCTCCCCCCTCCCCCCGAGCGCCGCTCCGGCTGCATCGCGCTCGCTCCGAGTTTCGGGCTCCTGCTAAGCTAGCGCCGCCGTCGTCTCCCTTCAGTCGCCGTCATGATTATCTACCGGGACCTCATCAGCCGTGAGTCTTCACTGCACTATCCTTACTGCAGCACATGGGGGTCTGGGGTGCGGGTGGGGGCGGGGAAGGCGCCGCCGTCGCGGGTCCAGGGAACTCCGACGGCCTTAGCCGAGCGCGGAGGGATCGGTGCCCGGGGCTCGCGCCCGGCTCTGTTGCGCTCGGGAGAGGCAGAAGCCGCGTGCGGCCGCCGGCGCGGGAAATGCGGGAAATGGCGCCGGGCGCGCGGTGACGGGCGGCTGTGTGTATCCGGCAGACGATGAGATGTTCTCCGACATCTACAAGATCCGGGAGATCGCGGACGGGCTGTGCCTGGAGGTGGAGGGGAAGGTGAGTCGGTCGGGCCTGCGCTTGGGGGAGGCCGGGCCGAGCAGGCTCGGGTTTCCGCCGCTCCCCCGCCTGAGGTTGTGCAATCCTCCCCGCCGCCTCCTGGCGGAGGAGACGCTCTTTCCGGGCTTGGGTTTTTCTAGAAAACTGGAGGCGGAGCTGATCCTGGAAATAGGCCCGCCGCCTCGGCGCCCATCCTCCTCCTGGGGTTGTCCGGGACACGATGCCTCCGGCTTAGGAGCCCCGAGCCCTTTCGTGTGTGCCGGGTCCCTACTTATCAACCAGAGGCACCACAGGCCCGCAACTGGAAACAACTTTTAATGAACAACTTTTTTTGTTCTGGCCAACAGACAACTCTTAAGTTGGGCCATTTTGAGAAATCCACGGGTCACAACTTTATTCCCAAATTGGTGCTTTTTTGATTTTCAGCAAGAACGAAGAATACTTCTTATCCGTGAACTATTGGCATGGAAGGTGCTTTGGATGTGTTTGTATCTTTTGCAACTCTATTGCTTTTTCTTAATGCAGATGGTCAGTAGGACAGAAGGTAACATTGATGACTCGCTCATTGGTGGAAATGCCTCCGCTGAAGGCCCAGAGGGCGAAGGTACCGAAAGCACAGTAATCACTGGTGTCGATATTGTCATGAACCATCACCTGCAGGAAACAAGTTTCACAAAAGAAGCCTACAAGAAGTACATCAAAGATTACATGAAATCGTAAGTGATATTGGCAGTACCTAGTTAATGTCTAGAATCTTAAGGGATTTAAAGATGGGCTAACTCTTGAGGTTCTTTCGCAGTGGATGGGTACACTTTTGTGAAAGTCTTTGCCTTTTTATTAATGAGTTCACTGAAAAGAATGGTTGCTTTTCTATAATGTGAGCATACTGAAGCCTGCAGTCTGGTTCCGTTTAGAATTAGAATAGTACTTTGAAAGTAGTCAACAGGAAATGTAAACGTTCTTGAAGGACACCTTCTGTGAACTAGTAATGTCTTAACAGCTGGTTGCCTTTTTCAATGTTGTCTTTTTTTTAAGCTTGGGTATTTTTTACTTTAAAAATTGATTTTACTGAAAATTCAGTATTTCAACCTGTTAATGAAATGTTGTTTTAGAATCAAAGGCAAACTTGAAGAACAGAGACCAGAAAGAGTAAAACCTTTTATGACAGGGGCTGCAGAACAAATCAAGCACATCCTTGCTAATTTCAAAAACTACCAGGTAAATACCTTAAGTATTTGGATCCAAGGATTGTACAATTTCAACTTCAAGAGCAAAAATTAAGTTGATTAATCTTCAATTCTATACTAGTATTCAAGGTGTAGAAAGTGGCTTTCCCAGCTCTCAGGTGTTTCCAAATCCTGTCTTCTTGATTGAAAATTTGCTTCCCAGATGACATTTCTCAGTTTTTCTTTTCCTGAATTGCTTAACCACCTGAGTGTTCTTTGTTTTCTGTTTACAATTCTCATGTGTCTCATTGCTGCTGGTCCTCCTTCTGATATATCGGAGCTTGTTAACTCTACTTTTGGAAAATATCAGTGGCTTTCCCTTTCCTCTCATTTTTCAACTTCATGCATTCCCTGGCCATAAGCTACTTCCAAACTGTCTGGTATATTCTATCATGTCAGCCTTATGTTCCCTTATAAGCGTGTTCTAGGGTTTGGGATTGTGCTTAGGACTGAGAGAGTAAAGGTTTCCAGAAAGCCTGGTGTTCCTGGATTGCTCTGTACATTATTTTTCTATTTAGGTTACTAGTAAGGTGCCTTAATCCAGTGAACAGATGTTTATAATAAGTGGGCATCAGTGCTTTTGGGTACTGGAGTTCTCCTGATTTTTATGGTGTTCTAAACCTTCCCTTGTACTGTAGGGAATGGCATCATGGTCTAATTCTAGGTATTTTGTTTGCTTCCCAAGTTCTTTATTGGTGAAAACATGAATCCAGATGGCATGGTTGCTCTATTGGACTACCGTGAGGATGGTGTCACCCCATATATGATTTTCTTTAAGGATGGTTTAGAAATGGAAAAATGTGTAAGTACAAGGGGGAGTGGGTTAAAATCAGTAATGTAAAAGAAAAGGTATTTTAGATGTGATTTCCAATCGTTTTGTGACACTGAGAATGAGTTTTACAGCATTCTGAAACATGGATTTAGTTTTTTCTTTGGGGATCAAGAGAATTGTGTTTCATATGTAAAAGATTCTTAGGGTATAAAAAGGCTTAGGACCTTGTTTGTGGAAAACGTTGAGTGCAGATGGAGCATAATAAAGTACAGTTTAGGCTGGGTGTGGTGGCTCACACCTGTCATTTCAGCACTTTGGGAGGCAAAGGTGGGTGGATCACCTGAGATTAGGAGTTCGAGACAAGCCTGGCCAACATGGCGAAGCCCTATCTCTGCTAAAAATACAAAAATTAGCCAGGCATGGTGGCGGGCACTTGTAATGCCAGCTATTCTAGAGGCTGAGGCAGGAAAATCAGTTAAACCTGGGACGGGGGTTGCAGTGAGCCGAGATCCCACCACTGCACTCTAGCCTGGGCGACAGTGAAGCGCTGTCTCAAAAAAATAAAGTATAGTTTGAATGCTGAAGGAGATCAGAGAACACTATTGATCTTCCTCTAGATATGGCCTCACTTTCACTTCATAATCCTGTTTTGTTGTATATATATGGATCAGTAGCAGTGTTTTTCACTTTGGTTTGCTGATAATTGGCAGCTGATCGTTGAAAGCTTAGTGCAGTACTAGCTTTTAAGTAAATAGAGCTGACTGCTGAACTGGTATGCAAATTGCTTTACTAATATAAATAACTCAGTGTCTCCTATGGAACGAACTGCTGGAAGCTGTACAGAAACAAAGGCATTCTTTATCCTAGTTTTCATAGGCTTCTGTATAAATTAGGAAGAAGATAAACATAAGGCTATACTGAACAATCAAGGTCAAGAGTCAACAATAGACAGATTACTTAGAACAGTGTAAGATGACTTACCAAAGGCGTTATTCATAGAGTATCTGAGGTTTTTGTTGGTAGAGCAGGGTATGGGTGATACATGCCACAGCCTTCTGGAAAATGAACTACCGCTGATTTGGTAAGGGTATTCTGCATCCACTGATAGACCTTGAACAATTTACTGTTGTTCTTTTGGTTTGCACTAGGATGCAAAAGAAAAATCCCTGCGCTTTCTGTCTGTCTTTGTGGCGGCCCAGATTGAATTGGGGAATACATCTATAGCCTAGAAATGTAGGCTATGTTAATGGTAATGTCATTTTTGCAATGTAACGTTTGAAAAATATTAATGTAGTTTTTGTTTTTACAGTAACAAATTTGGCAATTACTTTGGATCTATCACCTGTCATCGTAACTGGCTTCTGCTTGCCATCCACACAACACCAGGACTTAAGACAAATGGGACTGATGTCATCTTGAGCTCTTCATTTATTTTGACCGTGATTTATTTGGAGTGGAGGCATTGTTTTTAAGAAAAACATGTCATGTAGGTTGTCTAAAAATAAAATGCATTTAAACTCAAATATTTGAGAGAATGCCTTTTAGTTTAATGCATAGTTAAATTCATCCTGTAGTGTTCCTGGAGGAGCTAGAGCCTGGTTGTAGGCTACTACTCATCAATTAACTTCTACAGTGGAGACTACTTCTGGGACTGGAATATAAAAAAGAATCAAAGGTTTTGTTTGTGAGTTGCAATAAAGGGAAAGACCATGCTCATAGCAGTGCCAACATCTGAAGTGTGGAGCCTTACCCATTTCATCACCTGCAACGGAAGTAGTTAACTGGAAGAGATTACCAAGAAAATAAAAAGAGACTCATTCAGTGGAAGCAACTTTGTCTCAGCTTATTTAACATAGAGCCAAATCTCTTGGGATGAATGTTAAACTCCCTGTTAACTAGAGCACAGGGACTGGCAAACTAGCCTGTCCGACCACCTGTTTTGTACACTTTAAGGTGGTTGGTTGCCTTTTTAAATGGTTGAGGGGAAAAGAATACCTTGTGGGATATGGAATTTAAGTTCGTGTCCAGTTTTATTGAAACGTGGCTATGCTCATTCGTTTGTGGATTGACCGTGGCTGTTGTCGCTGCATGAGCAGAGTTGTGTCTTAAGACTAGAGCCTGTGAGTTTGCCAGCCCCTGATTTAAAAGATGAAGGCACACAGAATGTGGGCTGGCTGGTGAGCAGAGGGGTAAAAATGTTCTCTATATTGTATCTGAAAAGACCGGGTGTGTGAATGGATAAGAAAATGCATCTATTTGACAGACCTGGAGCAGTTACTACCTGCTGCTAAGGTTTCCACTACAGATGCAAGAAAAACATGTCCTTGCGCTTACCGTCTGTCTAATTGTGGCAGCTGAGATTGAATAGAGGAATACAGGGGAAAAAACAGGAAGAGAATTTTTGAGGAGGGTTGGTCACCCAGGCTTGGAGTGCAGTGGCACAAGCAGCTCACTGCATTCTCTGCCTCTTAGACTCAAGCCATCTTCCCACTTCATCCTCACTAGTTGCTGGAACTACAGGCACGCACCCCTACGCCCAGCTAACTTTTGTAGAGACCAAGTATCACTTAATTGCCCAGGGTGGTCTCAACTCCTGAGCCCGAGATCTACCCACCTTGGCCTCCCAAAGTACAGGCCCAGCCTGGGAGGGGAATTTTCAAAACGTGAGTTTTGGGAAATAGTTCCTACCAGCCTTACCTGGTTGATGACACTTGTGAAAGAAGGGTTAAAAGCAAGCCGGTAACTCTGGTCTGTTTGAACATGTGAATGCCGTGGTTTGAGCAATCTGGAGTTTGCCCTAGTGTCAAAACTCCAGACTATGTCCATAGCGTCCAAAGCCTGAGGCAGATAGTAATCATGTTAACCCCCACCCCCGTGATTGGAAACAAACCTAACTAAGTATTGGAAACTTAAAGCTTTATAGCAATTTTAAGCATTCTGATAGTTTTTTTGTAGGGATGGGGACATGCCATGTGACCCAGGCTGGTCTGAAAACTGGCCTCAAGCGATCCTGCTTTGGCCTTCCAAAGTGTTGGGATTACAGGTGTGAGGCATTGCACCTGGCTTAGCATTCTGATTTGACATTGTAATGAAAAGTGTTGAGTCTCATCTGCAGGGCATTTTGTCCACTGACACGATAGCAGGAAGGGAGATTTCAGGCAGTGGTCAAAGCTGGGAAAACCAGGATAGTGGAGAGGACCTTGAGGTGAGAGATGGAAGCTAATTGGTGAACTAGCCTTGGAAGCCTGAAACAGCAGGCAAGTAGCAATTCAGAGGCTTTGTGGGCTCCACTGCTCCAACTTGTTTTGAAAATTTTCAGTTCTGCAAGAAGAGCCCCTGTTTCCCAACTTGTCTTTTGTTCTTAGCTGTTTTCCCAACATCCAGATCCAATCAAGGTTGGGACATAGTATTTTATCATGTCTATTTAAGCCGGAAGTGATCAACCCTGGCTGTTTACCTCATGATAAACCTTTGAAGATTCCAGATAGAATCTTCTCAGACCTTGTTATGTCTTTTTCTGGTTATTCCTAGGGTCAAGATGTTTTGGGCAAGAATAAGGACGTGCACGTCAGAAAGCTCATAACATTTTGTCTTTGAAGTAAGTTTAATACAGGCATGCTTTAGTAGCCTGTGGGCCCTAGGGTTTGTTAAAGTTCTCCAGAGTGGAGCAAGAGGTGTTAGAGGACTTTTCTAGGAAGATCCTTGTAATGTGACATTTGAAAACAAACGAAGGTGTGGAAGTAGGCCATGTGGATATCAGGACAAACGATTCCAGGCCAAGACAACAGCAATTGGTCTGGAGTGTGATGTGTTCTGGGAAGAAAGTGGCTGCTTTGCTAACCCAAGAAGACGGGAAGGGTTGTGAAGCAGCGTGAGTGCACAAGAAAGGAAGACCAGACCTCAAAACCACAGGCGCTCTGAGCGGAAGAGTTACATGATATATCTCAGAATTTTCAAAGGATCACTTGGGCTGCCAGAGAGCAGGGTCAAAGCATAGAATAGTTGTGTATAATGTGTTTTAAAAGCAAAGATGATAATAGTTTAAGGTAGTAGACTGAGGTGGTAGGAAATGGAAGATAGAGACAACAGGATATGCTAATGGGTGAAAGGATGGATTTCATGTTGATATCAAGTATTTTGGTCTGAGCATTTGGAAGAAAGGAGTTGGCACTGAGATGGGAAATTGAGTTTTGTTTGTTTTGGATGTGTTAAGTTTGAGATGCTGATTCTTCAGAGAAGTCAAAGCTGGAGAATGCTATATAGAGAGTGGGAAGATACCAATAGACATTAACAGTCATGATACTGGATAACGTCATTTGGAGAGTGAGGATAGACTTTGCATTCCAACATGAGATCGGTTGACACAAAGAGAAACCAACAAAAGTAATGAATGGGGGCTCCCACTGCACTTGTACTCAGAAGGCTGAGGTGGTAGGATTGTTTGAGGTCAGCCTGGGCACCACAGGGAGACCCCATCTCACATTTAGCCAGGCATCATGGCTTATGCCTGTAACCCCAGGACTTTGGGAGGCTGAAGAGGGAGGATCACTTGAGGTCAGGAGTTTGAGATCAGCCTGGGCAACATAGCAAGACCTAAAAAAATTAATTGGGCATCTGTAGTCCCAGCTACTCAGGGAGCTGAGCCCGAGAGGTTGAGGCTGCAGTGAGCTGTGATCATACACTACACTCCAGTCTGGGCGACAGCGAGACACTTATCTCAAAAATAAGAGTTTAAAATTTTAAAAAAAAGAAGGAACTGCCCCTGAGGTAAAAACCAAGGGAGGGCCTCCCAGAGGTTAGGTGGAAAAAGTTTTAGGAAGGAGGAAGCAGTCAACAGGGTTACCTGTTGCAAAGTACTTAAGTAATAGGAGGACTGATGGTGGTAAACTTGACTATCGTTGGATTTCACTAGTGGGAAAGAAAGCCTAAGTAAAATGCACTTGAGACTAACAGTCGCGGGCATGAAATATAATACAGGTATATGGTTTTTTATTATGTGTGCATCTGCTTCAGCAATAGGAGTGAATTACTCATTTGGATCATTAGGAGTTTCAAAATCTAGTTAAGTCACTAGATTTGTGTTGATGTAAATTCATTCTGAACTGCAGCGACTGTCAGTAACTTACTGCAAACTAAACTGGTGATGATAATTATGGTAAAATTGCAAGACGAGCAATAAATCTCAACCAACTTGAGAAAACACTGATAACAAAGTATCCTTAAGGATATACACACCTGTGCACACAGGTGGACTGGAGTGACTGGCTGGCAGCAGAATACTCAGTAAAATGGAACTAAAACCAGGAGAATTTACTAATTTATAACTGGTAGGTCACTACTACACTAAAGAAACACACGCCAGTTCCAGCTTTGTGGTAATTGGCGTGTGTTTCTAGAGACTATAAGAACTCTTAAGTGCAACTTGAGGTTTCTGGAATATTTCATTATTCCAAAGGAAAGGGCCTTGATTAAAGTGTTTTTTAACATAAAGCAAGTAAAGAAAAAGGTGCCATAGCTAGGCACAGTGGCTCATGCCTGTAATCCCAACTACGTGGGAGGCTGAGGAGGGAGAATCACTTGAGCCCAGGAGTTTGAGCTCGGGGTGAGTTAATGGCTGTAACACTGCACTCCAGCCTGGGTAACAGAGGGAGACCTGTCTCTTGCGAGAGAGAGAGGTGCCACATACCTTCCATTAAATAGAACTTGGCTGCTATGCTAGCCATCTCAATTGGCTACACTCTAAACGTGGAGCTTGCAGATTAGTTAAAAATCATAATAGTGCTGATAGTTTCTATTTATCCCACTGAAATCCTCCAAGTCTATCCCTTAGTCAATGCAGCAATGATAAATCAGGCCCCTGTGCATGTCAGCAGTTCAAAACAGGTTTTACTACTGTAGGGGCATATTTTTAACCACCAGAACGTTCCAGTTTATTTTTTGAGAGCCTGTAGATTGGTGCAGTTACACATAGTTTCAAATAATTGAGCCTGGAAGTTGGCATTGAAGTTTCCTCCATATGTTGGGCCATGAGAACCTTTGGGAGTGGATGTGGTTTTAGCTGGAGTCAATACAATTCAACGAGAGAAACGTCAGATATGAGTTTAGGGGAAGATTCTTTCCAAAATAACTTGTGCAATGATGTTTCCCTCAATTACTTTCTCCTCCATTCATCTATATATACATTCCACTCTTAGACTCTGAGTTCAGAGGTAGAGCAAGGAGCACAAATGGGGGAGAACACTACAGTGCTGTTTTGTGAGTCACAATCTACAAAGGAAAACTGAGACATCAAGGGACTCACTGGAGGGGCCCTCTGGGACACAAGCCACAATTATTACTTAAGAGTTATAATACAGTGTTTTTAATAATAGGACAGTAGAGCTACTAGCTACCATTTAGTCCTGAGTTTCTGGGTTTCTTTTTTTTTTTTTTTTTGGAAAGTCAGGGTCTTGCTATGTTGCTGGAACTAATCTCAAACTCCTAGCCTCAAGTGATCCTCCTGCCTTTGCCTCCCAAAGTGCTGGGATTACAGGCATGAGCCACCACACCTAGTTACTAGAAATCTAATTGTTGGCCAGATGTGGTGGCTCACACCTGTAATCCCAGCACTTTGGGAGGCTGAGGTGGTCAGACCACTTGAGCTGAGGAGTTTGAGACCAGCCTGGACAATATGGTGAAAGCCCATCTCTATAAAAAATAGAAAAAAAAAAAACTTACTTGTATAGTTGTTGATTTTCTCCACGTGTAAAGAAAGCAGATAAGCCCTAGTTTATTATCAAATGCGGCTTGCACGTGACCTCATCTAGAGGACAGGGTTATCAAATTATTCTACCGTTCCCCAAGCAGTTGGTAGAAAGGTGGTATTTTCTGGACATCTATTCAAAACAGAGCTATACATGTATTTTCCTTTTCTTTGAGTACATTCATTTGGGAGTTATCCTTAAGAACTACCAATTCATCATGTAAGTCAAACACCCAAACTAGTACTCAACCTGGGGGTGGAACTGGCAGTTAAAGAGGAAAATTACTGCACATGAAATTAGAAAGAAAAAATGAATACTTCTTTTGACTACCTCAGTGAGGTGGAAGATGCATCAACAGATGGCAAGTGTAAAATTGGAAGCTGAGCAGACTCAGATCTTGGGCGTGATGCCCTGTAACCTTTTCTTCATTATGTTCCTAGCACCCCATCCTTCCTAAGCCTCTCCCATTAGCTTGAAGGGACTCAATCCACAGTGGTGGATTTTGTCAGATGGAACACAGGCTGTGTGTTAGTACCCTTGGTGACTGCCATTATGTCAGCATGATGGTAACACCAACTGCTGGTATCTATTAAAAGTAAAAGTGACTAAGCTGAAATTTGGTTAAGTAACATGCAACCTGTTCGGCTCTGTTCCATAGACCAGGGAGGAGCAGGAGGACTGGGTGTGAGTGTGAAAGCAGCAGAGATTTTCATGTAGGGGAGGAAAAATTGCTTTCCACACCCATTGCTAAGTTCATAACTGAGGCCCCTATAACAAAAGACAGATCAACAAAATCAAAGCATACACTTTTTTTTTTTTTTTTTTTTTTTGATACAGTCTTACTCTGTTGCCAGGCTGGAGTGCAGTGGCACGATCTCAGCTCACTGCAACCCCCGCTTCCCGGGTTCAAGTGGTTCTCATGCCTCAGCCTCCCGAGTATCTGGGACTATAGGTGTGCACCACCATACCCAGCTAATTTTTGTATTTTTAGTAGAGACAGGGTTTCACCTTGTTGGCCAGGATGGTCTTGATCTCTTGACCTCGTGATCCGCCTGCCTCGGCTTCCCAAAGTCTGGGATTACAGGCGTGAGCCACCGTGCCCAGCTAGCATACACATTTTTAAAATGTTTTCTGTGACATGAGAGCCTTCATAAGGAAATGATGACCCAAAGAAACAGGTGAGTTTGTGTATTTCTATGTTTTGGTTTAATGAAGAGTGAACGGTTGTGCAGAAGTGTTAGACAAAGGGGATGATCTAATGGTAAACTCAGGGGAACTCAGCAAGGCCTGTTTGTTCAGATTCTTCTCTGTGTTTCTCTGTCTTCAGAGATGAGGATATTTATTTCCCCTGGGTATATGCAGGGTACCTCTCAAATGAGAGTCATTTCTTTCTTTCTTTGAGACAGGGTCTCACTGTGTGGCCTAGGCTGAAGTGAAGTTGTGTGATCATAATTAACTGTAGTCTCAAACTCCTATGCTCAAGAGATTCTCCCACCTCAGCTTCCCAAAGCGTTAGGATTACAGGCGCAAGCCACTGTGCCGAGCCTATACCACACCTATTGCATCAGAATATCCGGCATTTAATGTTTTGGGTTTTTTGTTTGTTTTTTGAGACAGAGTCTCACTCTGTCACCTAGGCGGGAGTACTGCGGTGCAGTCTTGGCTCACTGCAACCTCTGCCTCCTGGGTTCTAGTGATTCTCCTGCCTCAGCCTCCTGAGTAGCTGGGATTACAGGTGCCCACCACCACGCCCAGCTAATTTTTGTATTTTTAGTAAACACAGGGTTTCGCCATGTTTCCCAGGCTGGTCTTGAACTCCTGGCCTCAAGTGATCTGCCCGCCTCAGCCTCCCAAAGTGCTGGGATTACAGGCATTAGCCACCGCGCCCAGCCAGAATATCCAGCATTTTAAAAACCCTTCTGGGATTTCAGCTCCCTGCTGGGGGTTGAGAAACCACTACTGTAGCAGGAACCATGGGAAGGAAATGAGCTCATGAGATAAAGGAAAACAGCCCAGGCGGCTGGCTTGTGGTTACTGCCCTCTTGCTAAAGTGACATATAAAGCGCCAGAGTGGAAAGGAATCTAATGCTCCTGTCCGGTGCTCAGCATCCTTGACTTCCATCCCTCTTAACCACAGTGCCACGAAGGCCCTGCAGTTCCCCAGGTGTGGCTTGGCCTCGTTTTCCACATGGTATGTTAATGCAATAATATTTCAATGCAGCCTAAACCGACATTTGCTTCTTTGGGGTAATATCAGACAGGAGACTTGTCTTGAATTTCTGCCAGGTAAAACCTGTCTTCATGCTTGCTGCTGAAACCAGGTCTACCCCATCCACACACTGGTGCAGTTGGATTTTGGACTCACCGCACAGGAACTTATACTGTGATACCTTTTTCTCACTTTGCATACCAGATGTCTCAGCATCCGACATGTACTTTAGACATTTTCCTTCCTAATTCCTTTTTCTTTTCTTTCTTTCTTTTTTTTTTAATTCTATTTTAGCGCGGGTAAAACAAATAAAAGATAAGCGTCTGCATCAATTTGGCAGACTTACAAGAAAAAAGGCATTCTTTCAATTTTGGAAGAAGGCATGTGGAATTAGTATGTGGTACTGTGGTGGTATTTTGAAATCTGGGTTCTAATAAAAGCCCCACCACTTGCTGTGAGAATTGCAGCATCTTAATCTTTCTAAGCCTCAGTATCTCCATCTAGAAAACCGATACTCATACTTACCTCGTCGGCTGATTTGATAAGTAGAGGCTATCATAGGAGTGCCTTTACCATGAGAAATTCTTACAATACTGGTCTCTACTGTGAATCAGTGCAAAATACAAGATGCCTGTTCACATTTTCTGACTTCTGTGTAGACTTGGGAAACTGCATCAAGAATATGTTTTAGGCCAGGCGCAATGGCTCATGCCTGTAATCTCAACACTTTGGGAGACCAAGGTGGGCAGATCACAAGGTTAGGAGTTCAAGACCAGCCTGATCAACATGAAACTCCGTCTCTACTAAAAATACAAAAATTAGCCGGTGTGGTGGCAGGCGCCTGTAATCCCAGCTACTCAGGAGGCTGAGGCAGGAGAATCACTTGAACTTGGGAGGTGGAGGTTGCAGTGAGCCAAGATCATGCCACTGCACTCCAGCATGGGCAATAGAGCGAGACTTAGTCTCAAAAGAAATATATTTTAGCTCATTTGCATTACCTACTCCCTGGTAGCTATCCTCACACCCTATTTTTCACTCAGAATCTCCTTATCACATACTTGGTGATTTGACAGATGGCTGACCACATGGGTCTGGAGAAACCCTGAATGGGGACCCATGAGTCCCAGCTCTGGTGCCAGCCCAGAACCCCAAAGCCACAGAATCCTCCTCCAAAATGAGATGATTAAACTGGGTGATCCTACTTCAATCTCTAGGTCCTTTCCATCTTCTGTAAATGAGCCTACTTACTGAGCCCTTAGAGACTTTGGTTGTTTATTAAGACTCATTTGAGGCCAGGCGTGGTGGCTCACACCTGTAATCCCAGCAGTTTGGGAGGCTGAGGCAGGTGGATCGCTTGAGGTCAGGAGTTCAAGACCAGCATGGGCAACATGGAGAAACCCCATCTCTACTAAAAATACAAAAATTAGCTTGGGATAGTGGTGGGTGCCTGTAATCCCAGCTACTCGGGACTGAGGTGAGATAATTGCTTGAATCAGGGAGGCAGAGGTTGCAGTGATCCCAGATTGCACCACTGCACTCCAGCCTGAGCGATAGAGAGAGACTCGGTCTCAAACAACAACAACAACAACAACAACAACAACAAAAAACACAAATTCTTATCTATCCCTAGATTCTTCTTCAGGGTTAACAAGCAGTTTGATGTCACTTTAAAATGGGCAACTCATACTTCCCTGTACCATGTGAAACTTTGTGTACCTATATTCTTTTTTTTTTTCCCAAACATCACCGGGTTGATCCTAGTCTTGAAAGTTCAGGCCTTTCCTCTTGGCCTGTTTCTGGAAGAAATGCTCATGAGGTGGATGAGAGGCAGGTGATATGTGCTGTTGCTCTGGTCCCACCCTGGGGAAGCCAGATGACAGCACCGCAGCATTTTCAATAGGTGACCCACCTGAGAGGAGGAGGGACAAATGTGCCCAAGGCCATTATGGAGAACGAACACCTACGCAGTTGGAGAATGCTAAGGGTGTCGTCCTCTCCCGCCTGAGAGAAGCTAAGAAGTTCCAGGCTTAGGGTGCTACAGAAATAGAGATTTAGGATGGAAGAAAGGAAGGATTTCGTAACTAACACCAGGGCTATCAGGCACTGATACGACTTATTTGTGAATACAGTTGTATAGAATTGTTACGTGGCAAAGACGAAGATCAAGCTGTAATGTCTTCCCTGTATCCCTTGGCGGAGGCAGTGGGCAGCATAAAAGTACAAGATGGCAGGTGGAGTCCAGACCTTGTGGTCTGGAGACCGCATGACAGGGTTGCAGTGTATTTTCTTCTCTACACGCTTGGGCCCTCATTCTGTTTTCTCTCATTCACTCCATCCTAGTGTATTCTTGGATCCTGTCTCCCTCCCCTTGAGATTCTGGCTCTAACTAAAGCCAAATATCAGACCGACTTTACCTGTCTCATTACACCAATCACAGGCAGATTCTTTATTTTTCTTCTTTTTGAGACAGAGCCTTGCTCTGTTGCCCAGGCTGGAGTGCAGTAGCACAATCACAGCTCACTGCAGCCTGAAACTCCTGGGCTCCAGTGATCCTCCCACCTTGGCCTCCCAAGTAGCTGGTATTATAGGTGCGCCACAGCACGCCTCACTTAGTTTTTTTTTATTTTTAGTAGAGACAAGGTCTGCTATGTTGCCCAGGCCAGTCTCGAACTTGAGGGCTCAAGTGATCCTCCTGCCTTGGTCTCCCAAAGTGCTGGGAATATAGGCATGAGCCACTGTGCCCAGCCTACATTGATTTTTATCTTTTTTTTTTTTAGACAGAGTCTCACTTTGTTACCCAGGCTGGAGTGCAGTGGTGTGATCTTGGCTCGCTGCAGCCTCCACCTCCTGGGCTCAAGTGATCCTCCCACCTCAGCCCCCTAAGTAACCGGGACTACAGGCGTCACCACCAGGCCCAGCTAATTATTTTTGTATTTTTTTGTAGAGACAGGGTTTTGCCATGTTGCCCAGGCTGGTCTTGATCCACTCACCTCGGCCTCCCAAGGTGCCAGGATGACAGGTGTGAGCCACCTCGCCTGGCTGTCTACATTTCTTTTTAGAGAGAAAAGATGGTTCATCAAACTTCAATATAGCCAGGTTGAAAATGTTTCAGATTTGGGACATGTGATAAACTGGTTGCACTGATGGCCAAACAATCTCCTTTTATTTCTGCCTCTTGCAATGCGGCTTTGCAGCTGCTCCCACCAAGGGGGAGATCTACTTCCCCATCCTTCACCACCAGCCCTGTGACTTGCTTCGACTGTGAGAATGTGACAGAAGTGTTGATGTGACAATTCCAGGCCTAGGCTTCAAGGGGCCTTGAGCACTTCTCTCTCTCCAAACACTGTCTCCACTGGGAACGCAATCCTTGACTAGCTGCTGGAAATGAGAGACCGGGTGAAGCAGGGATGAATCATTCTAGCTAAGGCTATCCTAGCTGACATCCAGCTGTGCTGCCAGCTGACAGCAGAGGCAGGAGAAAGCCTACTCCAAATGACCCAAGACCAGAACTCCCCAGCTAATTAAACTCAGCCTAAATTGCTGATCCCTAAAATCTTAAGCTAACAAATGGGGGTTGTTTTAAGCCACTAAGTTTTGGGGTGGCTTTATGTAGCATAATTCTGGTAATAGGTAATTGTTTCAGGAGAAGACAGGAATGGTTCTGATAATTAGAACCACAACCATATTTATGTCACCAGCCAACACTTCTCTCCCTGGAGTTCCAGACCCAAGTATCCAGCCAGCAAACCAACATTTCTATAATCAGAACCAAGCTCTTGATAACACCCCAAAATTTACTCCTTCTATAGCCATAGCGTTTACTGTCTTGATAAAATGAATAACTTTCTATTTCCAGTTGCTTAGGCCTAATCCTTGCACTCATTTTTAAGATTGCTTTCTTTTACATTCCATGTCCAGTTTATTAGCAAATCCTGTGGGCTCTACCTTCAAAATATATCCAGAATCTGCTCACATTTCACCATATCTATGGCTACTACTCTGAGCCAAGCCCCCACCATGTCTTGACTGGATTGTTCCAGCAGCCTCTTAACTTACTTTTGTTTCCAAGTTAATTGGGCACTTTGTATGTTACCTGGCAACCCTAACCAGGCAAGCTTCCACTTCACAGCTTTTGCATCTGCCCAAATGCTCTTCCCAGAGAGCTGCATAGCTCACTCTATGACTACCTTAAAGTTTCGGTTCAGATGTTATCTTGTCAATATCGAGGCCTTCCTGGTCAGGCACGGTGGCTCACGCCTGTAATCCCAGCACTTTGGGAGGCCCAAAGTGGGTGGATCACTTGAGGTCAGGAGTTTGAGACCAGCCCGGCCAACATGATGAAACCATGTCTCTACAAAAATTAGCCAGGCATGGTGGCACGTGTCTGTAGTTCCAGCTATTCGGGAGGCTGAGGCACAGAGAATTACTGGGAGGCCGAGGCTGCAGTGAGCCAAGATCACGCCACTGCACTCCAGCCTGGGAGAGAATGTGAGACTCTGTTTCAAAAAAAAAAAAAAAGACCTACTGGACCGCCACATTTATTTATTTATTTATTTATTTATTTATTTATTTATTTATTTGAGATGGAGTCTTGCTCTGTCACCCACACTAGAGTGCAGTGGTGTGATCTTGGCTCACTGCAGCCACTGCCTTCTGGGTTCTAGCGATTCTTGTTCCTCAACCTCCAGAGTAGCTGAGACTACAGGTGCGCACCACCACACTCAGCTAATTTTTTTTTTTTTTTTTTGAGACAGAGTGTCGCTCTGTCTTCCAGGCTAGAGTGCAGTGGTGCGATCTCAGCTCACTGCAACCTTTGTCTCCTGGGTTCAAGCGATTCTCCTGCCTCAGCTTTCTGAGTAGCTGGGATTACAGGTGCCTTCCACCATGCCTGGCTAAGTTTTGTATTTTTAGTAGAGACAGGGTTTCACCATGTTGGCCAGGCTGGTCTTGAACTCCTGACCTTGTGATCCGCCTGCCTTGGCCTCCCAAAGTGCTGAGATTACAGACGTAAGCCACCGCTCCTGGCCCACTCAGCTAATTTTTGTATTTCTAGTAGAGACGGGGTTTCACCATGTTGGCCAGGCTGGTCTTGAACTCCTGACCCCATGTGATCTGCCCGCCTCGGTCTCCCAAAGTGGTGGGATTACAGGCGTGAGCCGCCGTGCCCAGCCGACCACCACGTTTAAACCTACCTTCCCGCCATGGTATGCCCAACCCTGTTATTTTTTCTCCATGGCACTTATTACGTGTAATATACTATGTATTTTACTTACTTATTTGTCATCTATCTCAACCCCAATCCCATGCAAGCTTCAAGAAGGTTTGGTTTTTGCTCTATTTTGGTTTGCTCGCTGCTGTATCCTCAGTGTTTAAAACAGCTCCTGGCACTTCGTGGGTGCTCGTGGTGGTTGATTTTCTGTGTCATCTTGACTGCACCAGGGGGTGCCCAGATTAACTGTTGTTTCCGGTTGTGTCTGGGGGGGTGTTTCCAGATGAGATGAGCATTTCTGGCAGTGGACTCAGGGGAGTAGACGGCCCGTGTGAGTGGGCATCATCTAATCCATTGAGGGCCTGAACAGAACAAAAAAACACAGGAAGCCCGAGGAGTTCACTCCTGTTACTGCCCGCCCACCTGCCTGAGCTGGGACATTCGTCTTCTCCTGCCCTTGGAATGGGATCTTTACCACCAGCTACCCCGGTTCCCGGGCCTTTGAGCTTGGACTGAATTATAAAACCAGCTTTTCTGGGTCTCTAGCTTGTAGATGCCAGATCATGAGACTTCCTAGCACCCACAGTTATATGAGCCAATTTCTCACTCACCTGAATGCTATATCCCCTTTTTCCATCTTGGTGAAACAGCCTCTAACAGTTTATTGAGAAGCTACTTTTTTTGTTTTGTTTTGTTTTTTGAGACGTTGCTTATATAAAATATCCATATTTTCTCCTTACACTTGATCATATGACTAAATATGGAATTCAAGATTAGGAGAACTTGCCGGATAGATTTTTGAGGGCCTTGCTTCATTATCTTCCAGCTTCCAGGGTTGCTGTTGAGAAGTGTGATGTCATTGTAATCGTCAATTCTTTACTTGTAACTTGCTTTTTTTTTTTTTTGGTCTCGTCTCTAGAAGCTTTTAAGATCTCTGTTTCTGGTACTGAAATTTCATCATGTTGTGCCTTAGTATATGACTTTTGAAATTTCTTGTGATGGCTACTTGGTCAGTCATTTCAACTTGAAAACACATTTTTCATTTCTTAGAAACTTTCTTGAAAAAAGTTTTGTTCTAGTATTTTCATTTTCTCAGCTCTTACTTTCTGGATTTACTGTTAGCCAGATGTTGGGTCTTCTAGACCTACTCTTTGAGGGTGAAATTCAGCATCATCTGGGCATCACATAGGCATCAGGCTCACCAAGAAAGCCAGTTTATGTCCAGGGCGTCAGGAGGCTAATTCTTCACTGCAGCCTGTGCCAATACCTCTCTGCTTCCGTTTCACGAATTAAATGAGAAGCCAGTAGGCTGGGAGCGGTGGCTCAAGCCTGTAATTCCAGCACTTTGGGAGGCCGAGGCAGATGGATCATGAGGTCGGGAGATCAAGACCATCCTGGCTAACACAGTGAAACCCCATCTCTACTAAAAATACAAAACCAAAATTATCTGGGCGTGGTGGTGGGCGCCTGTGGTTGGGCACAAAGCCTCCCAGCTGCTAGGGAGGCTGAGGCAGGAGAATGGCATGAACCCAGGAGGTGGGGCTTGCAGTGAGCCGAGATACAACCACTGCACTCCAGCCTGGGAGACAGAGGGAGACTCTGTCTCAAAAAACAAATAAAAGAGAAGTGACCATGTTGTTAATCCACTGTATTAGTCAAGGTTCTCCCAAGGGACAGAACTAATAGGATAGATGTAAATATGAACAAAAGTTTATTCGGGAGAACTGGCTCACACAATCACAAAGCGAAGTCCCGTGATAAGCCATCTGCAAGCTGGGGAAGAAAGAAGCCACTGGCGGCTCAGTCCGATTCCAAAAGCCTCAAAAGCAGGAAAGCCAATAGTGCAGCCTTCAGTCTGTAGCCAAAGGCCCGAGAGCCCTGGCAAACCACTGGCTTAAGTCCAAGAATGCAAAGGCCAAAGAACCTGGAGTCTGATGTCCAAGGGCAGGAGAAACAGATAGAAGCATCCAGCACAGAAGAAAGACGAAAGCCAGAGGACTCTGAAAGCCAGCTTAGCCCACCTTCCACCTTCACTGCTCTAGCCCCACTGGCAGCCAACTGGATGGTGCCTACTTACATTGAGGGTGGGTCTTCCTCTCCCTTTCCACTGACTCAAATGTCAGTCTCCTCTGGCAACACCCTCACAGACACACCCAGAACAATACTTTACCAGCTATCTAGGCATCCCTCAATACAATCAAGCTGCCATCTACTATTAACCATCAGACCCACCTTGTTATCATGTGGGTATGTGTTGAAACTGCAGGTTATGTTGAGAAGCTTGTGAGAAACGAATACATGGAAGCTTCCAGAGGTTAAAGAAAATCAGAATACCGGCCGGGCATGGTGGCTTAGGCCTGTAATCCCAGCACTTTGGGAGGCCGAGGTGAGTGGATCACTTGAGGCCAAGAGTTCAAGACCAGCCTGTCCAATATAGTGAAACCCTATGTCTACTAAAAATACAAAAATTAGCCAAGTGTGGTGGTGCACACCTGTAGTCTCAGCTACTCTGAGGCCCGCCTCAGCCTCTCAAAGTGCTGGGATTACAGGTGTGAGCCACTGCACCCAGCCTGTCTTTTTGTCCTAAGAACATGTCTGCATTCCTATTTCTTGGTGCGTTCTGCACTGTCACCACAGGCCCCGGTGTGTTCTGCCTGCACATGCACCCTGTGTATTGTAATAGCGAGGCAGCAAGGCACAGGAGGAGGGTGTGTGTTATTATATAACATGATGCATTGTTGGGCACAAAGCCCAAACCCTGCCACCCAACCCAGATGGGAGTTCTTACACAGTGACATTTCCCTGCAGTGTCTTGTAACATTAGACTTTCCTTTTCTTTCCTAGAATTCTTTAAAACACACTTCCCCTGTGTATAAATAACATCGTAAAATATTGGAAGGTAGCTATCCTGCCAGGTTATAGCAGGAGGTTAGCATAAGAAGAAAATTCCAATTTCCCCCCCATTATTTTGTTCTTCATTTATTTAATAGCAACCTAGACTTTAATCTGAATGTAGTACAAGGTTTGGGGAACACTGCAGGAGTCTGAAATCAATAGTGATGTCATTAAATTGCCACTTTAAATTCGCTTATCCTGGCTGCTGACACCCCTTCCACTGCCTGGGCAAACTACAAGCTTTTAAACAGCCAACACTTACTTAGTGCACTCTCTCTCTCTCCCCCAAAAATCTAACCTAAACTATAAGAGAAAACTCTTGCCTTGCATTATTCTGACTCTAGTCCAGTCCTTTCCAAAGTATCTGTGGTAAAGGACTGGTTTTCTTTTCTTTTTTTATTTCTTTCGAGACAGAGTCTTGTTCTGTCACCCAGGCTGGAGTGCAGTGGCGCAATCTCAGCTCACTACAACCACTGCCTCCTAGGTTCAAGCAATTCTCTTGCCTCAGCCTCTCGAGTAGCTGGGATTACAGGCATGCACCACCACGTCTGGCTAATTTTTGTGTTTTTATGTTTTTAGTAGAGACGGGGTTTCTCCATGTTGTCCAGGCTGGTCTCAAACTCTTGTCCTCAAGTGATCCACCCGATTCGGCCTCCCACAGTGCTGGGATTACAGGCATGAGCCACCACACCCAGTCTCAGGACTGGTTTTCTCTAAATTTTCAATCTGTTTGGACTGGTAACTTTTGTAAAATATAACAAATATGAATTACTATAAATATAAGTTGGAAAGAAAAATATGCAAAATACAGTTCCAAATAACTTTTTTTGTTATTACATTGTTTTTTTAGATTCAATAAACAAAATTATTCTATCATATTGCCTGAAAATCTCCCTCCCTCCCTCCTTCCTTCCTTCCTTCCTTCTTTCCTTCCTTCCTTCCTTCCTTCTTTCCTTCCTTCCTTCCTTCCCTCCCGCTTTCCTTCTTTCTTTTTTTGAGATGGAGTCCCGCTCTGTCGCCCAGGCTGGAGTGCAGTGGTGCGATCTCGGCTGACTGTCGCCTCCTGGGTGCTGGGATTACAGATGTGACCACCTCACCCAGTTTCTAAATGTGTGCTCTCAATCTCTGTCCCACACTATGGAGCACACGTTGAGTGACTATGCTTTAGTTGATACTGGCCTGAACATTACATAGCTTTGAAGTTCTGAACTCGCAGTCAAATACTTTCACACTCCCCTTTTCAAAAACTAGCAAACTTTTGGCCTTTCTTTCTTTCTTTCTTTCTTTCTTTTTTTTTTGACAGTCTCGCTCTGTCACCCAGGCTGGAGTGCAGTGGTGTGATCTCAGCTCACTGCAACCTCTGCCTCTGAGGTTTAAGCAATTCTTGTGCCTCAGCCTTCTGAGTGGTTGGGATTACAGGTGTGCACCACCACACCCAGCTACTTTTTTTTTTTTTTGAGATGGAGTCTTACTCTATTGCCCAGGCTGGAGTGCAGAGGTGCGATCTTGGCTCACTGCAACCTCCGCCTCTTGGGTTCAAGCAATTTTCCTGCCTCAGCCTCCTAAGTAGCTGGGATTACAGGCATGTGCCACCATACCTGGCTAATTTTTGTATTTGTAGTAGAGACGGGGTTTCATCATATTGGCCAGGCTGATCTTGAACTCCTGACCTCAAATAATCTGCCCACCTTGGCCTCCCAAAGTGTTGGGATTATAGGCATCAGCCACCGCACCTGGTTAATAAATGTTTGTTGAATAAAGGAACATAATTTAGAAAGTTTGGAAAGGGTCAGCATGTACGGTTTTTGAGAAAAGGAAATGGGTTAATGAATTGCAGAGAAAAAAGCTAAAGATGGGTAGAGTAGCTCCCTTGGGCCAACTGTATATGAAATAAGACTAGGGGCTGGGCGCAGTGGCTCAAGCCTGTAATCCCCGCACTTTGGGAGGCTGAGACGGGCGGATCACGAGGTCAGGAGATCAAGACCATCCTGGCTAACACTGTGAAACCCCGTCTCTACTAAAAAATTACAAAAAAAACCCTAGCTGGGCGAGGTGGCGGGCGCCTGTAGTCCCAGCTACTCGGGAGGCTGAGGCAGGAGAATGGCAGTAAACCCGGGAGGCGGAGCTTGCAGTGAGCTGAGATCCGGCCACTGCACTCCAGCCTGGGCGACGGAGTCTCGCTCTGTCGCCCAGGCTGGAGTGCAGTGG
>NC_045455.1:71719435-71724463 GCF_002776525.5 Piliocolobus tephrosceles
AAGACTAGGAACTTGTCTACCTTATATGATGTGAAGTGTTATTTTAAAGGTGCCAAGATCAACTGATTCTCTGTACCCCAAAATAGCCCTCCTCCCATTGACCTGCTTGCACACCTGAAATTCCATTATTAACTATACATTCTTTTTTTTCCTTCTTTTTAGACACAGGGTCTTGCTCTGTTGCCCAGGCTGTAGTGAAGTAGTGAAGTGGTGCAATCATGGCTCACTGCAACCTTGACCTTCCCTTGACCTTCAAGTGATCCTCTCACTTCAGCCTTCTGAGTAGCTGGGACTACAGGCATGCGTCACCATGCCCAGATGATTTTTGTAATTTTCTGTAGAGATGGAGTTTCACCATGTTGCCTAGGCTGGTCTCAAACTCCTGGGCTCATGCAATCTGCCCACCCCGACCTTCCAAAGTGTTAGGATTACAGGCGTGAGCCACTGGTCCCAGCCCTACATATCCACTCCTACCTGGCTGGGTATTGAGTATCAATGATTGGAAATATCACAAAAAGAGAGACAACCAGGTATCTGTTACATACTTCCCGATGGAAGAACACACCACCGACTATGAAATGGCCTTGTCAAAAGATCAAACCTAAAGCTGATTGACATCCATACACCAAATTACAGCAACTATAGGGACAGAGGGCGTATTATACGACACTACGGTGATGCCATTGCCGAAGCCCTGACTGGGGAATTCTAAAGGACAAACAACTTGAGTTTGTTTTTGTTTTTAACAAATACATTGAAAGAAAAAAGAGAGAAAGAAATTCTAGATTAATAAGATATTTAAAAGATCAATGAATCACAACGTATAGATCTTATTTGTGTTACCGGAAAGGGGTCCCAATCCAGACCCCAAGAGAGGGTTCGTGGATCTCGTGGAAGAAGGAATTCAGGGCAAATCTGTGGAGTAAAGTGAAAGCAAGTTTGTTAGGAAAGGAAATAAAAAAAATAAAACAGACTGCCCCTCAGCCAAGTCTTCCGGGCTCCAAAGGGCCTTTTTAAAAAATGTTAGCCCTCGCAGTGGGTTAATATAGTGACAAATGATTAATCATTAACATTTTAGTCTGTGATAGTTTCCAGCAGCTTCACTGAAATGCCTGTCTTCCGCAGCCCAGCCTTTCACCCTTCAGCCCACCTCTCCAGCTTCTCCCTCCCTGAGCCCCCGGCAGCCCCAACATACCCTCCACTTCCCTGCACCCATCCCCTTGCTGCTGGTGCCATTTTGCCTCCTGCAATGACCTCTCTGCCGTCCTCGACCTGACCTAGCCTGCTGTATTTACCAGTCCAGATAAAGGCTGCTTCCTCCTCCTCTTCCTCCTCCTCCTTCTCCCACTTCTCTTCCTCCCCCTCCTCCTCCTCTTCCTCTCCCTCCTCCCCGTTCCTCCTCTTCCTCTGTCAGAATCCATCACTCCCCTCAAAAAGCTCTGATTCTACTGCCCTTTCTATATACTTAGCACCCTATGTTACATTTTCTTTCTTTCTTTTTTTTCTGGAGGGCAGTGGCACGATCTCAATCTCCGCTTCCCAGGTTCAAGCGATTCTCCTGCCTCAGCCTCTCAAGTAGCTGGGACTACAGACACACGCCACCATGCCCGGCTAGTTTTTGCATTTTTAGTAGAGACGGGGTTTCACCATGTTGGCCAGGCTGGTCTGGAACTCCTGATCTCAAGTGATCCTCCTGCCTCGGCCTCCCAAAGTGCTGGGATTACAGGCGTGAGTCACAGCGCCTGGCCTCTGTTACATTTTCACATAATAGTCTGGGTTTTTCATATAATATTCCAACTTAAATTAAGATGGACATTTTTGGCAGATTAACTATTTGGGTTAATCTATTCTGTCTACTCAAATCTCAGTCAAGGCTGGACAACCTTCATTTAAAGGCACTTTGGCCTTTGGCCAGAGTTCAGCAGGCCATACTCAGGCTGGATGGGCTGCAGGGCTGCAAATCTGAAACAGCGACAGGTGGCGACAGGCCAAGCAGCTGGGGAGAGACTGGCACAAAGGAATGCACATGCCCTGGCCCAAAGGCACGCCCACCTCCCAGCTGCAGGGGACTGTGGACCCTAGGTTAAGGGCTCCTTTAAATACTCATTCTTGCACCTCACTTTGGATTCATTATTTTATATTCATTTCCTTAAACAAGGCCTCACAAATGGTATCAATTTAGGCCCTAGAAAACCTGGGCCCTGGGGCTGGGCGCGGTGGCTCATGCCTGTAATCCCAGCACTCTGGGAGGCGGAGGCAGGTGGATCATTTGAGGCCAGGAGTTCGAGACCAAGATGGCCAACATGGTGAAACCTCGTCTCTACTAAAAATATAAAAATTAGCTGGGCATGGTGGCGCACACCTGTAATCCCAGCTACACGGGAGGCTGAGGCATGAGAATTGCTTGAACCTGGGAGGCTGAGGTTGCAGTGAGCCATGATTGTGCCACTACACTCCAGCTTGGGCGACAGAGCAAGACTCCGTCTCCAAAAAAACAAAAAAAAAGAAAGAAAACCTGGGCCCTGCTCCCTGGCTGCACGTTCCACCTGTTCTTGCTGACTTGGAGTTGAGTCCAGTCCCTCCCCACTGTGAAACAGTCCTTATATGTATGGTGATGGTCCCCTGACTAAAGTCTGCCGTACCACTTCAACAAGTGTCAGCAGTGATTTTTTCTTTTTTCTTTCTCTTTTGATTTGTTCATGTTTTTTTTTTTTTTTTTTTTTTTTTTGAGACGGAGTCTCACTCTGTCACCCAGGCTGGAGTGCAGTGGCCGGATCTCAGCTCACTGCAAGCTCCACCTCCCGGGTTCACGCCATTCTCCTGCCTCAGCCTCCCGAGTAGCTGGGACTACAGGTGCCCGCCACCTTGCCCGGCTAGTTTTTTGTATTTTTTAGTAGAGACGGGGTTTCACCATGTTAGCCAGGATGGTCTCGATCTCCTAACCTCGTGATCCACCCGTCTCGGCCTCCCAAAGTGCTGGGATTACAGGCTTGAGCCACTGCGCCCGGCCGATTTGTTTATGTTTTTGAGATGAAGTCTTGCTCTGTCGCCCAGGCTGGAGTACAGTGGCACAATCTTGGCTCACTGCAACCTCCGCCTCCCAGATTCGAGTGATTCTTCTGCCTCAGCCTCCCGAGTAGCTGGGATTGTAGACGTGTGACACTATGCCCGGCTAATTTATATGTTTTTAGTAGAGATGGGGATTCGCCATGTTGGCCAGGTTGGTCTCGAACACCTGACCTCAAGTGATCTGCTCATCTTGGCCTCCCAAAGTGGTGGCGTGAGCCACCGCGCCCGGCCATGAGTAATTTTATTCTGTAGCACACATCTGGCAGGTCCCCTCTCCCTCACCCAGCTCAAATCGCTCAGGCCTCCCCAGTGCCCCTCAAACATCTGTCCCAACTCCTAACCTTACGCTCGCTCTGCCCATAGAGCCCCATGTGGCTTACACTCTCATTTCTTTTTCTTTCTTTCTTTCTTTTTTTTTTTTCTCAGAAGAAGTCTTCCTCTGTCGCCAGGCTGGAGTGCAGTGGCGCAACCTCGGCTCACTGCAACCTCTGCCTCCTGGGTTCAAGCCATTCTCCTGCCTCAGACTCCCAGGTAGCTGGGACTACAGGCATATACTGTAGTCAGGCATGAGATCCTGACTTGCTGTTACCGTACCCCCCCATCAGAATGACATCCATTAGAAGAGAAGGACCATGAACACAGGGACAAGGGCTCTGTTTTAGCTTTCATGTTAAGAACACACTTTGTGGGTACTTAATTGTGGATACTTCATAAATATTTGCTTTATAAAACACAAAACAAAAAAATCAGATCAGAAAAGAATATGGGCTTTAAAACCTAACAAGACCAGGCACGGTGGCTTACGCCTGTAATCCCAGAACTTTGGTAGGTAATATGGTGAAACCCCATCTCTACCAAAAATACAAAAAAAACCCCAAAAAACAAAAAAACCCCAAAACAAAAAACACTGGGCATGGTGGCCATCACCTGTAGTCCCAAGTACTAGGGAGGCTGGGGTGGGAGAATTGCTTGAACCTGGGAGGCAGAGGTTGTAGTGAGGCGAGATCATGTCACTGCACCCCACCCAGCCTGGGTGACAAAGCAAGACCCTGTCTAAAAAAAAAAAAAAAAAAAGAGGCCAGGCACAGTGGCTCACGCCTGTAATCCCAGCACTTTGGGAGGCTGAGGTCAGCAGATCATGAGGTCAAGAGATCGAGACCATCCTGGCCAACATGGTGAATCCCCATTTCTACTAAAATACAAAAAGTAGCTGGGCGTGGTGGCATGTGTCTGTAGTCCCAGCTACTCGGGAGGCTGAGGCAGGAGAATTGCTTGAACCCAGGAGGCAGAGGCTGCAGTGAGCGGAATCGCGCTACTGCACCCCAGCCTGGGCGACAGAGAGAAACTCCGTCTCAAAAAATAAAATAAAATAAGATAAAATTAGCAGGTCACGGTGGCGCCCGCCTGTAATCCCAGCTACTCAGGAGACTCAGGCAGGAGAATCGCTTGAAACCGGGAGGTGGAGATTGTAGTGAGCCGAGATCATGCCACTGCACTCCAGCCTGGGAGACAGAATGAGACTCTGGCTCAAAAACAAAAAAGAAGGCCGGGCGCCATGGCTCACGCCTGTAATCCCAGCACTTTGGGAAGCCGAGGCGGGCGGATCACGAGGTCAGGAGTTCGAGACCAGCCTGATCAACATGGTGAAACCCCGTCTCTACTGAAAATACAAAAATTATCCGGACGTGGTGGCATGCACCTGTAATTCCAGCTACTCAGGAGGCTGAGGCAGGAGAATCGCTTGAACCCAGGAGGCAGAGTTTGCAGTGAGCCGAGATTGCACCATTGCACTCCAGCCTGGGCGATAGAGTGAGATTCCATTTCAAAAACAAACAACAACAACAACAACAAATTAGCCGGGCACAGTGGCAGGCGCCTGTAATCGCAGCTACTCGGGAGGCTGACGCAGGAGAATCGCTTGAACCTGGGAGGCAGAGGTTGCAGTGAGCCGATATTGCG
>NC_045455.1:71724563-71798306 GCF_002776525.5 Piliocolobus tephrosceles
TAAAAAAAAAAAAAAAAAAAAAAAAAAAAAAAAAAGTAAAGTAAAAGAAATGCTGGGAAAAGGCCTAAGATCGGCAAATCCACCCTTCTGTAGATTTTTGTTGTTGTTGTTGTTGTTTTTGAGACGGGGTCTCTGTCGCCCAGGCTGGAGTGCAGTGGCTCACTGCAACCTCTGCCTCCCAAGTTCAGATCCTCCCACTTCAGCGTCCCAGAGTGCTGGGTAGCTGGTACTACAGGTGCCCGCCACCACGTGCGGCTAATTTTTTACATGTATTTTCAGTAGAGACAGGGTTTCACCATGTTGGTCATCTTGGTCTGGAACGTCTGATCTCAAGTGATCCGCCCGCCTCAGCCTCCCAAAGTGCTGGGATTACAGTGAGCCACCTCACCAGGCCTGCAGGCGATGTTCTTCAGCCTCCCCCAAGCTTCTAAACACGGTAAAAGGCCCCTGGGGACCATCCCATTGCTGCTTGCCCCTAGGACCCACACATTTCAAGACTTTTGGCTGGAAAGATAACCGTTATTACGGTAATACTTCTAAGGTGTTTGTGTGCTTTTTGGTGTAATGTCAAATCTTGTGGTAAACATGCAATGAACACACACAGACTTTTGGAGGGGACTTATGGCTGCGCCACCTCTGCGGATCACCCTAGAGAAAATGCAAACATTACCGTTTAGAGCCTCACCCGCAGAACTAGAAGAGTTTTCTATGTGAGGACCGGGCGGCGCTGGCAAGTGCAGCGGCCAGAGACCCCCGGGCCTTTGTCTCCTGCGGGCGCGGCTGCCCTGCCGGCCCCGGACTCGCCCCTGCGCCCCCTCTGCGAGGCCGAGGAGAGCAGAGGAGGCAGGGCTCTGGCAGCAGGAACGCAAAGATAGCGAGCGCTCCCCGGACGCTGAGGTCCCTCGGCGCCAAGCCTCGCCTCGCCTTCGGGGCGCGGACGCCGGGGCGCGGCTCGTAGGACCTGCTGCAGGGTCCTAGGGACCGCAGCTCGCTCCGCGCGGATGCTGCTCGGCAGAAGCCTCGTTTCTAGCTTCTCCACTGCCATTCAGAGCAGAATGTACTCGAACATACCCAAATTAAAAAAAAAAAAAAAAAGGTAACTCATCGGCATTATCCAGTTCCTCCTCCTCCTCCTCCTCAACCCTGTTTTCCGGGAACCATGACAAGAGGCGGTATTTCGTGATGACAGTGTGGGCCACTGCAGTCGCTGCTATTTATAAGCCAAACGGCTGCTCGCTTTGCCCTGGTAACATAAAAATGACCACCCCCGCCCATTAAAAAAAAAAAAAAAAAAAAAAAAAAGACGCTTTGTGGTTCGCACCCCGAACAGCTGAGAGGCCCTGCCTCTGACCTCTGCACGCGCGCTCACAGCCGGGAGGTGCCGCCGGGAGGGGGCGTCCGCGCGCCAGCGGCTCTGAGATGCACTAAAGCGCCAACTTGTCTCTATTGGGAGCGGTTCAGGGAAGGGGAAAAAGGACAGGAGGAAGCAACCGCAAAGAGCATGTTTGGGGAACGGTCACGTTTCCTTCAGAGCCAGGAGAATGAGGCAGACATTTGTACAGGTGTAGTCTGGCGAAGAGCCCCAACGTGATACATTGCTTAGCGACGGAAGCCAAAGCGTTAATAAAAACCGTTAGAGTGAACACTTACAATAAAAGGCAGGTGGTACAAAGTCAGTGGATGCTGCCACATCTCATTATCGAAATGCCTGCCGGCTAAGTGGAAGGAGAGGCAGTCTTGCTTCCAAATTTGCCTTTGCATAAGGATACCAAACATTCCGTTGGGGATAGAAGTGAGGCTGTTGGTACATTAAGTCTGACGCGGCTATTATTGTGTAGGCATTCTGACATGGCCAAAGTGGTTAGCATGTGTTTACTTTGAACGTATTCTCTCAGCGGTTAAGTACGTAATGTGCAAAACACATTGCATCATCACAGATTGTCTTCACTTAAAGTTCTTCGTATGCATCTGCAGCCACCCTTTTGTATCTTCTTGTGACTACTTTGCCCTATGACTGCCCTCTCCTACCCAAAAGACAGACAAAGGCAGGGAAGATGATGAAATAGTGGGTGCTAGGTGGGAA
Organism: Piliocolobus tephrosceles; assembly: GCF_002776525.5. Classification (NCBI taxonomy): domain Eukaryota; kingdom Metazoa; phylum Chordata; class Mammalia; order Primates; family Cercopithecidae; genus Piliocolobus; species Piliocolobus tephrosceles. The sequence goes on from NC_045455.1 coordinate 71,726,647, forward strand.
GGTTACACTACTCATAGTTCTTACCTGAAATCTTGCCCTAGGGGCTTCTGAAACCAGCAAACATGAAAACAGAAGTTGAGTCAGGCATTGGTATTCTAGCTCTCAAGTGAAATTTAACAAAGTTTGCGGCCACTTCTCTAAGGCTTCCCGGAATTAGACTGGGTGATGAAATTGTAACGATTCTATTACAATTTGTACAAACAATAACCATAACCCATTAGTTGCACCCTGCTAAGGTATAGATAAAATAAATGCGGTAAAGAATGAAAAATATCCGGGCCAGGGGCAGTGGCTCACGCCTGTAATCCCAGCACTTTGGAAGGCCAAGCTGGGAGGATCGCTTGAGCCGAGAAGTTCGAGACCAGCCTGGGTGACAAAGTGAGACCCCCCATCTCTATAAAAAAATTAATATAATAAATAAAAAAGAAAAATATCTGCAACTGGCTAAAAAAAGTATGTAGGTACAGTTTTTCTTTTCGGAAATCATACTCCCAGCTGCTGCATCTACCGTGTATGTACAGAAAAGGGACTTCAGTAATTTAACTCATATATGGCTAGCCTGTTTAAAATAAAGGGCCCCGTGATGTTTGGGTGGTGTAGTTCACCAGAAGGCCACCAGAGGGCGCCTAAGTTTGCTTCCCACAGAACCCCAGGGTAATTTGCAGTTCAAAAGACTGGCACTCAGCCCAGCATGATTTCAACACCTGGAGGTCCTGTTGCGGGAAAGCGTTGTGGAAACACAGGACTGATAACTTCCGTTCCACTGGTACGAACTGGAAGATGGCTAGGCTAATGCTCGTTGTTGGATTCGAAGTCTTGATCTTGTTTTCAGTTGTGTTTGGGGCTGCTTTGCAGGAAGGCCCCTCTCCCAGCTCTCAGCTTGTCTCCCTCCCTCAGCATTTTTATAATGATAGTGCACAATGACGATCCCTGGAGTAGTGTAATCATAGCCTAGTGCATAGAGCGGTATGGATGAGGGGGGTGTGTACATTCACAGAGGAGAACAGTGAGTGAAATCAGCCCTACCTAATCAACAGAGCTTTGTCATAAGTTCTAAAGGTTAAACATTCTCAATACGGGGACTCCCTTTGATTTTCACATCCACATCTGAATCTCTTTCACCTTGTTTACTGTGAGTCACTGAATCAATTATCTACTGCTGTGTTACAAATAACCTCCAAAGATAGTTAAGACAATAATAAAGATGTATTATCTCAAAGTTTCTGTGGGTCAAGAATTCAAAGCCTCTTGGCTACATGGTGTGAGCCTGGGGTCTCTTTGATGAGGCTGCTGTGAAATGGTGGCTGGGTCTGCAGCCATCTGAACACCTGACTGGGCTGGGGTATCCACTTCCTGTATGTTCACTCACATGGCGCTGGGAGGAGGCTTCAATTCCTCACCCCCTGGATCTCATCATCGGACTGTTTCAGTCTTTCCCACCATATGGTAGCTACTTCCTCCAGAGTGAGAGCTCCGATGGAAATACAGTGGAAGCCACAATATGGTTTATGAACCAGTTTTGGAAGTTGCACATCATTTCCTCAATGTCCTAATGGTTACATGGTTAGTTAGCCCTGGGACTGACTATCCAAGGGCATGAATACCAGGTGCTGGGGATCATAGGAGACCCTCCTGGAAGCTGGCTGGAGTGCAGTGGTACGATCTCGGCTCACTGCAACCTCTGCCTCCCAGGTTCAAGTGATTCTCCTGCCTCAGCCTCCTGAGTAGTTGGGATTACAGGCTTCTGCCACCATGCCCAGCTAATTTTTATATTTTTAATACAGACGGTGTTTCACCATGCTGGCCAGGCTGGTCTCGAACTCCTGACCTCAAGTGATCCACCCACCTCAGCCTCCCAAAGTGCTGGAATTACAGGCGTGAGTTACCCTGCCTGGCCCAATTTACCTTATTTAATGGAATCATTCCTGTTTTAAGAATGCATACATGAACCATTTCTTACACTTGATCTTAGCCAAAAGGCCAAGAAGCAATACATGAACCACTTTTTAAATGCATACCAGAAGTTTATTTTCCTATGAGTACAAATTTCTCCCTCTTCTGTGGATCGGAAAATAATCGCTGAAGAGGTGTGTGTTGGGGAAGGGGAGAATGTCCTATCTTTAATAATATGTGTTATTAAACATATTTGTCTCTCACAACTGTAAAATTGATGTGTTAAGGAGAAGCTTTCCACCTTCTGGTTGGGAACATTTTCCTCATTTCTTTCTGCAAGCAGATTTGCTAGCAAATGGCAAGTTATATCAAACAGTAAGAATCAATAAGGGAGTTACTGGATCACTTAGTTTTAAAATTAACAATCCCAAGCCCTTTTCTTGTAGACCTGACACTAGCCAACCCTTAAAGGGAACTGTGATGACTCTTTTATTCATTCTTTTTTCAAAAATAAGAGCTCCAAGACAGAAAGGTTTGAAGCAACCTCAGAATTAGAAAATGGCTGTGGACTCAAAGTTCTAACCTGCTGAGTGACCTTGGATGACATCAGAAACTTAAGAGACAGGTTCTGACACTCACTCAGCGGCCTCCCTCCATTTCTGCCAACAGCAGAGGCAGTGTCCAGGCATCAAGCGATCCTCCCGCCTCAGCCTCCCAAGTAGCTGGGATTCATATGGCTTTTGGAATGAGAGAGATTCAAGTTTAAATTCTCCCTTCACTTCTCATTGGCTGTGGATGTTTTATTTAGCCTCTCTAAGGCTCAATTTACCCTTCTGGAATATAGGGATACTAGTATTTACCTTTCCGGGTAGTTGTGAGGTGAGCTATGTAAAGTACCTATTACAGTTCCTGGGCCTCCGAGGTGGTCAATATTTGGAGGCTGTTATGGAAGGGGGAGGAGAAGGAATACGCACCACAGTGATGCTCAGAGGGGGTCTAGAGTCAGCTGTTTCTCTCTAGGTGAGATCATGTAAAACATAATATGACGTTCCATAGTATTTTTCTCTTTAGAAAACTGAATAAACTCTCTGGGGAAACTCAGGGAAGTGAGAATGTGTGGTGTCCCAAATTTAGGTTCTCCACATGCTGGCATTTCAGGATTCCCAGAACCGTGGCCGGGTTCCCACCTGCTCACCCAAAGCAAAGTCTGTTGGTGACAGATCCTGCCCACACAGAGAACTCCTAATCAAACATTTCATTTCCTTATTTAAAAAATGTGAACAAATAGGCAAGAATCACCAACAGAGCCTTCAGCACGAAAGAGAAAGACCAAGATGAACAAATAGAAAACAGATATAATGCAGGGTACAGAAGAGTACAAGACTGCTAAGTAGTATTCTAGAGAAATCTACAACAGAGCATCTATAAAAGAAGAACAAACATGATGCCATAAAATAAGAAAAATCAGGCAGGTGGCTAACACCTGTAATCCCAGCACTTTTGAGAGGCCAAGGTGGGAGGATCGCTTGAGCTTAGGAGTTTGAGACCAACCTGGGCAACATATCAAGACCTTAACCAGGCATGGTGGCTCACACCTGTAACCCCAGCACTTTGGGAGGCCAAGGCGGGCAGATCACTTGATGTCAGGAGTTCAAGACCAGCCTGGCCAACATAGCAAAACCCTGTCTCTACTAAAAATATAAAAATTAGCTGGGTGTGGTGATACACGCCTGTAATCCCAGCTACCTAGGAGGCTGAGGCAGGAGAATTGCTTGAATTTGGGAGGCTGAGGTTACAGTGAGCCAAGATCGTGCCACTGCACTCCAGCCTGGGCAAGAGAGCAAGACTCCATCTCAAAAAAATAAACAACAAACAAACAAAAAACAAAAACAAAGACCTTGTCTCTACCAAAATTAAAAAAAAATTAGCTGGGCATGGTGGCATGCGCCTGTAGTCCCCACCTATGTGTGGGACTGAGGTGGGAGAATTACTTGAGCTTGGGAGGTAGAAGTTGCAGTGAGCTATGATCACGCCACTGCACTCCAACCTGGGCGATACAGCAAGATCCTGTCTCAAAAAAATAAATAAATAAATAAAAAATAAAAAGAAAGAAAGGAAAGAAAAATAAGCAGCAGCTGATTCCTTCATGAAGGAGTTGGTTTTAGAGCAACATTGTTAAAAAATATATATAAAAAATAGAAACAGAGAGACTTTGAGCACATTTAACTCGGAGAGAGAAGAAAACTCATTTAAAAAGTAAAAATCTGTTTTGGGCATGCTGGCTCACGCCTATAGTCCCAGCACTTTGGGAGGCTGAGGTGGGAGGATCGCTTGAGCCCAGAAGTTCATGACCAGCCTAAGCAACATAGCAAGACTCCACCTGTAAAAATAGAAAATAAAAATTATTATTTTTTTTTAATTTATTATTTTTTTGAGATGGAGTCTCGCTCTGTCACCCAGGCTGGAGTGCAGTGGTACAATCTCGGCTTGCTGCAACCTCCATCTCCCAGGTTCAGGCGATTCTCGTGCTTCAGCCTCCAGAGTAGCTGGGACTACAGGCGCGCACCACCACATGCAGCTAATTCTTGTATTTTTTGTAGAGACGGTGGGGGTGGGGGTGGGTGGTGTTTCACCATGTTGCCCAGGCTGGTCTCGAACTCCTGACTTCAAGTGATCCACCCACCTCGGCCTCCCAAAGTGCTAGGATTACAGGCGTAAGCCACCGCGACTGGCATAAAATAATTGTTTAAAAGTAAAAGTCTGAGCCGGGTGTGGTGGCTCACGCCTGTAATCCCAGCACTTTGGGGGCCAAGGCGGGCGGATCACGAGGTCAGGAGATCGAGACCATCCTGGCTAACATGGTGAAACCCCGTCTTTACTAAAAATACAAAAAATTAGCCAGGCACGGGGCGGGTGCCTGTAGTCCCAGCTACTTGGGAGGCCGAGGTAGGAGAATGGCGTGAACCCGGGAGGTGGAGCTTGCAGTGAGCCGAGATCGCGCCACTGCACTCCAGTCTGGGCGACAGAGAGAGACTCTGTCTCAACAAAATAAAAGTAAAAGTCTGACCTTGAGTAGGGAGAAATAAACCTGTTTGGTGTCAGAAAATTTTCTTTAAGGATGGAGAAAGTTTACGGCATAGATATTGGAGGTGAAAATTGGTTAAAGAGAAGTTGAAGCGGTTAGTAATCCCTAGTGTTTATAGAAACTTGGTTCCTCAGGAATTTTTACAGCTGATTTGCAAACGCCTTAGCTCCTAAAGCTTGAGTAGAATCAGGATAGAACTCAGGCCTGAAACACCATGACTGATACTGCCTGATGATGCTGGCTTCTCCCTCAGGAACACGGCCTCCTAAAATGGGTGTGGCCACACAGAGCACAGGGATCTATAGGCAGAGGTGTTCTTGCAGCATTGTTACAAAGTGAAGCAGAACAGAACAAAACTCAAGTCTGGAAACAGCCCAAATGTGTATTAGGGGAACATTTAAATAAATTATGGTTTGTTCATATCATAAATCCTATGATGGATGTTAAAAAGGATGAGGCTGGCTGGGTGCGGTGGCTCAGTCCTTTAATCTAGCACTTTGGGAGGCCAAGGTGGGTGGATCGTTTGAGGTCAGGAGTTTGAGACCAGCCTGGCCAACACGGCAAAACCCCATTTGTATTAAAAATACAAAAAAATATTAGCAGGGCATGGTGGCGCATGCCTGTGGTCCCAGCTACTGGGGAGGCTGAGGTGGGAGGATCGCCTGAGCCCAGGAGGTGGAGGTTGCAGTGAGCTGAGATTGTTATCACTGCACTCCAGCCTGGGCCACAGAGTGAGGAGACCCTTTCTCCAAAAATAATAATACTAAAATCATCATCACCAACACTCAACATCTATTTGATGGTTTCTGTTTACTACCAATCTCACTCCTCTGGTCCCTCTCCCCCAGTTCCAAGAACTTTGTCATCTCCATCGCTAAGACCAGACCTCTAGACTCTAGTCCCACGTCTTCAACTTCAGTGACCGGACTGCAGTTTAAACTCATTATGTCCAAATGGAAACACTCAGTGCTTCCCTGTATCAGTGCATTGGAAATAAATAAAAATCCATTTCATTTGGGATCTTTGTTCTCTATCTCACATATGCATTAACAACTCTGGTCATTTCTTCCTTCAGAACATCTTTGTTCTACCCTTCTTGTCTATTTCTACCTGAGTTGACAACATTGTTATTTATCGGTGTATTCATTTAGCAAGTATTTATTAAGTGTTTCTTATGTGCCAAGCGCTGTGCTACCTAAAGGGGACAAAAACACTAATTCCAAGCTCTGCCTCGGTAGGAGGAGCTCACAGTTCAATGTGCCTCCCCGATGTGGTAGCATGGTGTCTCCCCTCCATCTTCCCGCTCCTGTACCCCTGCTGACCTGCCAGGCTAGGCCTGCACCTCTAGGCAGTTCCAATCACACAATTCCCAAGGGCCTGTGAGTTTCAGCAGTACTACTATTTCATAATTCTCACATTTTCCTATAACCTGTTACTCTAGTGCCATTTCCTAAAGAAGAAAATTTAAAATATCCACAAGAATGCTCACGAGTCTCTTCCTACAGAGCATGTTTGCTAGCAGAGTGACACCATGGAGGAGGTACGGTTCTAAATGCATGGAGGATGCTGAGACTGGAGAAAGACCATGTAGGAGACAAGCTGTCACCAGGCCTGCAGGTTCTCTAAGCTCAGTACTTGCATCCAATCAGTCCCAATGGCTGGGTGCGGTGGCTCACACCTGCAATCCCAGCACTTTGGGAGGCTGAGGTGGGCAGACCACTTGAGGTCACGAGTTCAAGACCAGCCTGGCTAACATGGTAAAACCCTGTCTCTACTAAAAATATGAAAATTAGCCAGGCGTGGCAGCAGGTGCCTATAATCCCAGCTATTTGGGAGGCTGAGGCAGGAGAATTGTTTTTTGTTTTTTGTATTTTTTTTTTTTTAGTAGAGACGGGGTTTCACCGTGTTAGCCAGGATGGTCTCGATCTCCTGACCTCATGATCCGCCCGTCTCGGCCTCCCAAAGTGCTGGGATTACAGGCTTGAGCCACCACGCCCGGCCAGGAGAATTGTTTGAACCAGGGAGGCAGAGGTTGCAGGGAGCTGAGATTATGCCACTGCACTCCAGCCTGGGCAACAGAGGGAGACTTTGTCCCAAACAAACAAACAAACAAACACACACATCAGTCTCAAGATGTGCTGTTCTGGAAGTACAAGCTGAGTTCCTTACTGACAAGTCTTCATTAAGTTATATTGTAATGGAATCAGTAATCAACCAATGGGCCTATATACTACGTCTTTGCATTATTTATCCCTAATATTAAGGTCCACGGTGCAGATTTATTCTATTTTTTTGCTTAGGCCAGTCTGAGTTTCTATCATTTGCAACTCAAGGGACCCACGCTAATAAAAATAAGTAACAGCTAATAGGTTTACGCTTACAATATCTATGTAAGGTTGGTACTTTGGTTGTAGCCTTTATAAGGAAGAAGAAACAAAAACTCAGAGACAGAAGCTGTTTCCAAGCAGCTGAAATTTGAGCAGCTGAAATCCTGCCTCAGAGCCTACGCCCTTTTCACTAGAAGTCCCTTCATCTGTATAGGAAGTTTTAAGTAATCTCAAAACTTTTTTTCTGAGAATAGGTGTGGTTGACATTGCTTATACATGATAAACCGAAGTAGAGTGATTAGAAGTTACGTTTTCATTAAATTATTTCTAGTCTCTTTTTCTTTAGATCCTTTTAATTTCTTTCAAATCATTGATATTGGGGCCTGAACTAAACAGTAATTTTGTGAGACCCCCGACTTCCCTTTACACAGTCAAAAACCTTACGGTAAACACTAATTATCAGCCCAGCCAGCCATCCTCCCCTGTCCCCCAAACCTAGAGGAAGGAGCTGTTTCTTCACCCCTTATCCAGTCTCCTGGAAGCCAAGTGAGGGGACAGTGTCAGCTATCAGAAAAAGTAACCGAAGCTCCTGCAGATCTGACTGCCACTGTTTCTGAATTCCTTTTGCCAGATCCCAGAGAAATGTGCTTAGAAAGACACCCCCCAGGCTGACCCTGCTTCTTGCTCTCAACTGTATGTAATGCTAATTGTCACCACCCAAGCTCGAGGTCAGAGTGATTTCAACTCACCCCCAGGGATTGTATTCAGCCCAATTTAAATTAATTTGGCAAGTGCGCTGTGGCACTAACCACCCTCTCCAAGCCCAAAAGTAGATCCTGTGTAGGTGTAGCCTCCACTTGGAAAAATAAGAGTTGTGCATTCATTTCAGCTGAGGAAGGAAGGCAGCAAATAGTTGTTTTCAAAATAAGGTTTACTCATCATTAAAAAAAAAAAAAAAAAAAAAAAAAGGTACAGGGCAAGCCCCTGACCCCCCCCCAAAAAAAAGAGAGAACATATTCTCATATCAAGCTCATTCAAGGTATGACTAACCAACTGTTACGGGGTGAATGTATGTGTCCCTTCTTTTTTTTTTTTTTTTTGAGACAGTCTTGCTTTGTCGCTCAGGCTGGAGTGCAGTGGCACGATCTCGGCTCACTGCAACCTCTGCCTCCCGGTTTCAAGCAATTCTCTGGCCTCAACCTCCTGAGTAGGTGAGATTACAGGCACGAACCACCATGCCCGGCTAAGTTTTGTATTTTTAGCAGAGACGGGGTTTTGCCATGTTGGTCAGGCTGGTCTTGAACTCCTGACCTCATGATCCGCCCATCTTGGCCTCCCAAAGTGCCGGGATTACAGGCGTCAGCCACCACGCCGGTTGACTGTGTCCCTTCTAAAATTCATGTTGAAATCCTCATACCCAAGGTGATGGCATTAGGAGCAGGAGATTGGGGAGGTGATTACATCATGAGGGTGGAGCCCTCACGAATGGGATTAGTGCCCTTATAGAAAAGACCCCAGACAGCTCTCTTTCCCTCTTTCTACCACGTGAAGTCACAAAGAAAAGGCAGTCTGTAACCCAGAAGAGGACTCTCACCAGAACTGACTTCCAGCCTCTGGAACTGGGAGAAAAACATTCTGTTTATAAGCTGCTCAGTCTATGGCATTTTGTGAAAGCAACTTAAATGGGCTGAGACACCAGCTGCTGCACCAAAACAAAAATGTGCCTGGATTTCTCATTATCCTACAAATGAGGCGCTGCCAGCTTAGAGACTTCTCCTTGCATGTCACAAATGCTAAGGTACAAAACCAGTAAGAACTCTAAGCGTGATCCACCTTTATTTTGTGGTCAATATGCACTCTAAAGCATACCTAACAGTGTGACTGAAGTGCCTGCCTTCCCGCAAGCAATCACGAAGAGGCACATGCTCCAGCTACTTCCAGTGCTGTTATCGCCTGCAGAAGTCATACCCTGAAGGGCAAGGAAATCGGAGCAGAGAAGGAACCAGGGGACCTACAATGTCAACCAACTAGACTATTTTTTATTTTTTTAAATTTTGAGATGTAGTCTCGCTGTGTCGCCCAGGCTGGAGTGCAGTGGCGCAATCTCGTCTCATTGCAACCTCCATCTCCTGAGTTCAAGGGATTCTCCTGCCTCAGTCGGCTTTTTTTTTTTTTTTTAGACAGAGTTTCACTCCTGCAGCCAAGGCTGGAGTACAGTGGCATGATCTCGGCTCATTGAAACCTCTGCCTTCAGTTCAAGCAATGCTCGTGCCTCAGCCTCCCGAGAAGCTGGGATTACAGGCCCCCACCACCACATCCGGCTGATTTTTTGTAGTTTTAGTAGAGATGGGGTTTCACCATGTTGGCCAGACTGGTCTCGAACTCCTGACTTCCAGTGATCCACCCACTTTGGCCTCCCAAAGTGCTGGGATTACAGGCGTAAGCCACTGCACCTGGCCTGGACTGATATTTTTTATTTATTTATTTGTTTTGAGAAGGAGTCTCGCTTTGTCGCCCAGGCTGGAGTGCAGTGGCGTGATCTTGGCTCACTGCAAGCTCCGCCTGCCGGGTTCATGCCATTCTACTCGGAATGATCAAGTCTCCGAGTAGCTGGGACTACAGGTGCCCGCCACCACACCCGGCTAATTTTTTGTATTTTTAGTAGAGAACGGGGTTTCACCGTGTTAGCCAGGATGGTCTCGATCTCTTGACCTCGTGATCCGCCTGCCTCGGCCTCCCAAAGTGCTGGGATTACAGGCGTGAGCCACCGCACCCGGGCTGGACTGATATTTTGAAGGGTAAGTTATGCACACAGGGGCAACAAATACTTCCTCCTTTCCATTTCTCCTATTGGGACATTCACCCCAAGGAGGGACACAATCAGGAAAACCTATAGTCAAGCGGTGGGAGGTCCAAGTCTGGCTGTGTAGGGGCTGACGCAACTGGTTTGCTGGCTCTGATGGCTTTGAGTGGGGATACAGAGGAGACATTTGAACCCACAGGACTCTAAACCAGTTAGCAAGGGCCCTAGGGCCAATCAATATTTACCTTTTATTCTACACTGGAGTTACTATTTGGTGTGTTTGATAAAGACAACCATCTTTACTCAGTATGAGATTTCCTTTGTCCCCGGCTTTTCATACCCATTAATGGCTCTATGGTCATTTCCTGTGAGGTGGCTAGAAATGTGTGAAATGCAGTTACCTTTACCACTGAGTGGCAGTAGCTCTGAAAACAGTCAACAATAAACGCTTACTGAACATCTACTGTGTGGCAGGCACTGAGTAAAGCCACTTTATACTCTTCTCATTCATCCCTCCCACTGCTATTCTCATCCTTGGTTTTCAGGTGAGAGCAGGGAGGCCTCCTAAGGCTCACACTGTCAGTGGATTCATTCTCAAGTTCTCAGGGCAGGGTGTGTGGTGTGATGTGTAGGTGGGATGTCACTGTGCTTTTTCAGGAAAGTCTTGAACTCTCCCACAAGCTGTTTGTTCATGGCCGGGAAAACCCCACCACCAAACAGCCCTTTTTATTAATTTTCTGGTTGAAAATGTTTTATGAATGCAATAGTTTTCAGACCTGCTTGATCATCAGAAATAATTGTGGAGGCGTGGCATGGTGGCTAAAGCCTGTAATTCCAGCATTTTGGGAAGCCGAAGCTGGAGGATCCCTTGGGCCCAGGAATTGGAGACCAGTCTGGGCAACACAGGGAGAACTTGTCTCTACAAAAAAAAAAAAAAAAAAAAAAAATTAGCTGGATGTGGTGATCCATGCCTGTAGTCCCAGCTACTCAGGAGGCTGAGGTGGGAAGATCGCTTGAGCTTGGGAGGTTGAGGCAGCAGTGAGCCACGATTGCACCACTGCAATTATGAGGACCTTTCCCTCTTAACTGTCAATATTATCTTGAAATTCACTGGTAAACCTTTTTTTCCGTACTCTCTTTAGTTGTGGAACTGAGACCTAGGCACAGGTTCTCACCAGAGTGGAGTACGATGGAACCTCAGGTAGGGCTCACATTCTCAGAAAAGCATTCCTGAGTGGCTATCGCAGTCCAAGGATACCGTGGTCTTTTTCTGGAGTGCCCAGCTAGACACGAACCCTTCCTTGGGAATCACCCCGGCCCCACAATTACAGCTCCTACTGGCTGTGAACACACATGCACCCTCCTGCTTTCCTCTCTCTAGCCCCTCTAGCCCCACTGACCTGACTCAAGGTGGGCAACAATCAGATTGGTCTGGAAAACCTGGAAATGGGACCTAGAGTGAGTCAGTCAGCTATGGGGAGCTAAGGTGAGAAATCATGTAAAAGTGAAGCCAGAGCTGGCACCATATCAAGACAAATCACAGTGCACGCCAAGTTATGGGGGAACTTGAACTGCATGGACCCAGGGAAGCCAATCTGTAGAGAGCAGGATGCTGCAGATACACAGAGGCAGGCCACCAGCAAAGACCCTGCAGCCCAAGAAAGGGAGGGCCGGTCTCCGTGAGGACTGTGCCTCCTACCTTTGAGCCACCTTGAATGGACTTTTTAAACTTGTGTTTTGTTTTTTCAGACAGGGTCTCAGTCACCCAGGCTAGAGTGCAGTGGGGTAATCTCAGCTCCCTGCAACCTCCACCTCCTGGGTTCAAGTGATTCTCGTGCCTCAGCCTCATGAGTAGCTGCAATTACAGGCGCCCAACACCACACCCAGCTAATTTCTTGTATTTTAGTAGAGATAGGGTTTCCCCATGTTGGCCAGACTGTTCTCGAACCCCTGGCCTCAAGTGATCCAGGGTGCCTGGCTGGACTTTTTAGTCATGGTCTTGATCTGTCAGCCAGGCTGGAGTACAGAGATGCAATCATAGCTCACTGAAATCTCCAACTCCTGGGCTCAAGTGATCCTCCCACCTCAGCCTCCGGAGTGGGACTACAGGCGTGCGCCACCATGCCCAGCTAATTTTTTATTTTTTTTGTAGAGATGGGGTTTCGCTATATTGCCCAGGCTGGTCTCGACCTCCTGGGCTCAACTGATCCTCCTGCTTCAGCCTCTCAAAATGTTGGGATTATAGGCATGAGGCACTGTGCCCAGCCATGAATAAACTTCTCTTTCACACAACTGAAAGGGCCTTGAGTAGGAGGGAACTGAGTAAGGATTAGGTAATAAAGACAAGCATTTTTGGGTGTGTGCAAGAGTGTGTGTAGAAGCAGGTGGGCCTGCAGCAGGGGGGAGGTGAGACTGCTGTGAAGCCATGCAGGGAATGGTCTTTTCTGAGAACATGCATGCCTGTCTGGTGCCTGCCTCCTGTCCACAGTGAGATGTCCATGTGTAAAACTCGGTGTGGGTGTTGTAGCTGGGCCTCTGCCATGTCCAGAGCCTCTGGGTGAAAAGAACAATACAGCAGACCCCTCTCCAGTCTTGCGCTGGGCAAGGCTGACCGGATCTTCAAACCACAGCAACATTAAAGATCATTTTCACCGCTCTCCCGCCCAGTACAAAGATACCCTTTTCTTTATATCCAGTACAAAGATACCAGCCTCACCTCAACCACTTTCCCCAAACCAGGACAAGTTTCTCCATCCCCAGTTACTGATGACAACAGCTGTCTAAAAATACCCAGCAAAAATATCACATGTGATGGAGAGCATGCAAACCCAGCTCTAACTTCCTGGCTTCTTTTCTAGTGCATGTGATGCCCTACTCTTGATTGACACACTCAGTTTTTTTTTTTTTTTTTTTTTCCATGTGGCACTCAACCAATTGAGTCCAACAGAAAGTATTTTTTTTTTCTGTTAATTAAAATAATCCTGTTTTTTCTTTTCTGTCCTTTCCCAGTTGATTACTTGGTATCCACGTGCAACATCAGTTAAATACAGCTTGAGAAATCAACATGTCGAGGTTCAATTTATTTAGCTTGCAGGCTAAGGTTTGTGGAGCTTGGGATGAATCTTTGTGTAGGTGGGTAATAGAATGTGATCTCAAAGCTGAGTGTTTCACATTGTTAAGGTTTCACTTGCTGATGCTGTCTGAAGGTGATTAAGAGTTTTATTTTCGAAGTGGATAGGAAGCTTGGTGAGTAATAAGGATTCACTACCTCCATAAGCTGTGCTTGAACAGAAAAGCCTCTAGCAGCTGCTCGTGCTGCTGCTTTCCATGCATAAGGCCCTGGGCCCAGGTGGCTGAGCTATGCCAGGAGTGCAGCATGGGAAGGGAAGCAGGCACCCACCCTCCTTTCAGATCCATAACTCCATCAGAAACAAGAAAGGAGACGTTGTGGGGCTAGTAATTAAGCAAAAGCTTTGGCTCAAGTGGTCTTGAATTCTAGCCTCATTTTTTTTCATAGTTGGACCATGGCATGGTCAAGAATTTACCTTGGCTTTCTCTGCTATTATTATTATTATTATTATTTTGAGACGGAGTCTCGCTCTGTCACGCAGGCTGGAATGCAGTGGCACCATCTTGGCTCACTGCAGCCTCTGCCTTCCGTGTTCAAGTGATTCTTCTGCCTCAACCTCCCAAGTAGCCGGGATTACATGTGCACGTCACCACACCTGGCTAATTTTTGTATTTTTAGTAGAGATGGGGTTTTGCCATGTTGGCCAGGCTGGTCTCAAACTCCTGACCTCTGGTGATCCTCCTGACTTGGCCTCCCAAAGTGCTGGTATTATAGGCCTGAGCCACTGTACCCAGACACTCTTTTAGTTAACACTTCTATGCAGTAACACAATGTGCTAGTTTTAACATACACAGTGTCATGTAGCTACCACCACAATCAGGATTTCCATTGCCTGCAAAGTTCCCTTTTTGTAGTCAACCTCAGGCAAATACTGTCCTGTGTTTTTCTCCCTCTGCTTTCGCCTTTTCCAGAATGCCACATACACAGAAGCATACAGTACATACCACTGAGTCTGGTTTCTTTAAACCTAGTAGAATGCATTGGAGATTGAACCCAGTTATTGTATCACTAGGTCCTTCTTCATTGCTTAGTGGCATTCCATTGTATGACTATATCACAGTTTGCTTTATCTAGTTACAAGCTGGTGGACATCTGGGGAGTTTCCAGTTTTTGGTGATTAGAATTAAAGCTGCTATAAGCCAGGCGTGGCGGCTCATGCCTGCAATCCCAGCACTTTGGGAGGCCAAGGCGGGTGGATCACGAGGTCAGGAGTTCAAGACCAGCCTGGCCAACTTGGTGGAACTCCATCTCTACTAAAAACACAAAATATGGCCAGGCGCGGTGGCTCCCGCCTGTAATCCCAGCAGTTTGGGAGGCCGAGGTGGGCGGATCACCTGAGGTCAGGAGTTCAAGACCAGCCTGACCAACATGGAGAAACCCTGTCTCTACTAAAAATGCAAAACTAGCCAGGTGTGGTGATGCATGCCTGTAATCTCAGCTACTCAGGAGGCTGAGGCAGGAGAATCACTTGAGCCCGGGAGACAGAGGTTGCGGTGAGCCGAGATCGCATCATTGCACTCCAGCCTGGGCAACAAGAGCAAAACTGTCTCAAACAAAACAAAACAAAACAAAAAATTAGCCAGGTGTGGTAGCAGGCGCCTGTAATCCCAGCTACTTGGGAGGCTGAGGCAGAGAACTGCTTGAACCTGGGAGGCAGAGGTTGCAGTAAGCCGAGATCACGCCACTGCACTCCAGCCTGGGTGGCAGAGCAAGACTCCGTCTCAAAAAAAAAAAAAAAAAAAAAATTAGCTGGGTGTGGTGGCGCACGCCTGTAATCCCAGCTATTCAGGGGGCAAATCTGGAGAATCACTTGAAACTGGGACGTGGAGGTTGCAGTGAGCTGAGATTGTGTCACTGCACTCTAGCCTGGGTGACAACAGCAAAACTCTGTATCAAAAAAAAAAATAATACTAAAGTTGCTATAAACCCTCCTATACACAGGCTTCTGTGTGGACATATGTCTTCATTTCTCCTGGGTAAACTATAGGAGTGGATTACTGGGTTGTGTACGGTAGTGTATTTAACTTTATAACAAACTGCCAAACTGTTTTCCAAAGAACCTGTATCCTTTTGCATTCCATGAACCATGTGTTCCAGTTGCTCTGTATGGTCATTAGCACTCGACACTGTCAGGTTTCTAAAGTTTTAGCTATTCTGGCCAAGCGCATTGGCTCATGCCTGTAATCCCAGCACTTTGGGAGGCCGAGGTGGGCAGATCACCTGAGGTCAGGAGTTCGAGACCGGCCTGGCCACAACGGAAAAAAAACCCATCTCAACTAAAAATACAAAGGTCAGCTGGGTGTGGTGGTGCACGCCTGCAATCCCAGCTACTTGGGAGGCTGGGGCAGGAGAATCGCTTGAACCAGGGAGGCAGAGGTTGCAGTAAGCCAAGATTGTGCCACTGTACTCCAGCCTGGCTGACAGAGTGATATACTCTGTCTAAAAAACAAAACAAAACACCCTCCTTCCTCACCAAAAAAAAAAAAAAAAAAAAACTTCTAGCTCTTCTGATAAGTATGCAGCATTCTTTTGTAGTTTTAATTTGCATTTCTCTAATGCCCAATTATGCTGAGCAGCTTTTCATGTGCTTGTTCATCTACACCTTCTTGATGAAAGGTATATTCACATTTATTGCTCGTTTTTTAAATTTTTACTTATTTATTTTTTTCTACCTCGCCTGGATATTGTCTGTTTTAAAACTGAATTGTTTTATTATTTTATTAAAATTTTAAGAGACTTTTATACAGTCTGGATACAAATCCTTTGTATGTGCTTCACAAATATATTCTCCTTTATATGAAGTTTCCCTTTTAGCATCACTGGTGAGAGAAGATTATTTCTGAAGTGCTAATTGGCAGTTTCATGCCAGTCGTGTCTCTTGGAGGTCAACACGTGACAAATGTTGTCTGAACATATGGCTGAGCAAGTGCTCACAAATGTCTCAGCTGTGTCCTTGGGGTAGGGGTGGAGGTAACTGGTAGTCCAGAGGGGAATCTGGGGGAGTAGGCAGGCTTGAAGGGACTTGGATGAGTTCATTGGGTAGCCTGCTACCATTCAATCATTTGTGCCTTTTCAAAAGTCCATGTTTTCTATTCCACTAAGTTAACAAACATTCCTTAACAATGTATCAGGGAATTTTGACGTGGTTAGGTTCATCCCTTTCCCATTCTGTGTTTGCTGTGTTCTTGAAGTCCTATGTCCACTCCCACAGGGTGAGGACACTAGGCTGTGATACCTCTGGGAAGACCAACTACTCCAGATTTTTCACCTGCAAGTGGTAGTCAGGCCAACTTCTGTTGGTGACCAGTCATCTCTACCTGAGGAAAAAGATAAGGGGATTCTCCACTTTGGCCTCAGTTCTTAGCTAGGTTCTCTAGTCCAGCTAGGAGTTACTGGGCCTCCACCAAGAAGGTGAATCATTTGACCCCATTTAGCCCCTGCTCCTTATTTATCTTTATTAGAGCTTGCAGTGATGGAGAGTAGGTGATTGGGACCTCAAACTTCTAACACATACAATTATATCAGGTTGTTTTGGACTGCTACTCTAATTAGACCATATTAAATAAATGTGTTCAGGGATGAATCAAAAGGAAAACGCCTGCTGCAAATAAAGGAGTCATTGAGTTGTTGGCACCAGTTTGCACCTGGGTGCACAGCTGATGGAGGTCAGCCCTGCCTAACTCCTCATCCATTCCACTTGGGCCCAGGGTGAGATTACCTGATTCCAAGTTGCTCTATCAGACTGAGAATGTACTCAACTCGTCAAGTCACAGTCTTTTACAATCTGCTGTATCTGCAAGTACACTGAAGGTGTGTGAAGGTTCTCATTCAAACCACCTAGGGAAGTAAGGCTATTCAAATTCTCTTGCACTTGCTCTTTCTGTACTTCCTGCTCTTTGACTTTTATGAACTCCTACATTCCTTTAAAACACAACTCAGATACCAACTCCTAAGAAGCTCTCCTGATTCTCCAAAAATGTAACTAGTCATTTCATTCTCTGTGCTACCCCATATTTTATATAATAGCCAACCCTGATAAAGTACTTTTTATGCGCCATGCAGTGTTCCATATATGACCATTAAACTGACATTTAATTTTCATCACAATTCTATGAGATAGATACTCTTAACATTTCTATTTCACAGACAAGTAAACAGGCACTGATGGTAGGCAACTTGTTCAAAGTCCCAAGCTTTGAATCTAGGTAGCTCTTAAAACATTCTCCCACGTATTTCTACTGCTGCACTTAAGACACTATGCTGCCATTTATTTGCTTCCCAGTCTTCTTCAATACCATGGCCCCCTAAATGCAAGGACCTGTCTTATTTTTTCATCACTGTATCCCCATTACCTGGGGGTCTCAAGCTGACGGACTTCCTTTGTGATCACTGGGACATGGCAAAGATCCCCGGCTGTGACCACCCAGGCCAGCAATTTTCTCATGAGCCTGGCATTGGAGAGTCATTGAGTGGTCTCGGATGGAAAGAAATCAAATACACTGGCCATCTGCAGTCATTAATGGGAAGTATCTCCTCATTTGAATCTATAGCAAAAAAGGAACATCATTCCATAATAAGAAACTCTACAAAAGAAATAAGCACTGGAAACCCAATCTCTAAGGGCAAAGCAACTGAGGCAAAATCCTGAAGCAATTATTTTTGGTTCCGGAAAGGTAACTCTTGAGACTTTGCACCAGCATTGAGTGAGGAGTCACTGAACCCAAGGCAGGTGAATGACAGCTGTGGGCACCAAGCAATGGCGCACCCATTGTCTAACACACGGTGGCCAGGAGCCTGTGTTCCACAGTGCCATTCTGGGATTTGATCTGGCTCCTGCCCTTGGCTAGACCTGGGCAGGTTCTACTGTATATTCTACTGCATGACCCAGGGCAGATTCTTTAACCTTTCAGTGCCTCCGGACTCACATCGACAGAATACAGATAATAAGAGAACCCAGATTACAGGGTGGCTGGGAGGATTAAATGAGTTATATGAGTTAAATGCTTAGCATGGTGCTGGACACACAATAAGGGTCCAAGAAACATGAGCTATTTTTCTTCCTGCTTATTTAGTAAGACAGGCAGAGAACGGGTGGTATGTAAGGTCCATTACCACAAGTACATAACACCTCTACCCTGGTGCCTGGCACACAGGGGGCAGCAATGCTTTTTTGTTTGAGACGGAGTTTTGTTCTTGATGCCCAGGCTGGAGTGCAATGGTGCGATCTCGGCTCACTGCAACCTCTGCCTCCGGGGTTCAAGCGATTCTCCTGCCTCAGCCTCCCGAGTAACTGGGATTACAGTCATGTGCCACCACGCCTGGCTAATTTTGTATTTTTAGTAGAGACGGGGTTTCTCAACATTGGTCAAGCTGATCTCGAACTCCTGACCTCAGGCAATCCGCCCACCTTGGCCTCCCAAAGTGCTGGCCACCGTGCCCAGCAGCAGTGATTTTTCACTGAATACATAAATGGCAAAGTGGTTGACAGGCTTTTGTTCAACGAAACACACTGGAATGGTAATCAGAAGTAAAGCTTAAATGTCAAGAGGACTAGCCCAGTAAGCTCTTAATTCAACATTCTATTGAGATCACTGTATTACAGACATCCACTATGTGTTCATAATAGTCAGTCTGGGGCACTGTATAAATCCTTTTGTGTCTTAAGAATTGTCGATGATTAAATTATATTCAATGAAGTTTTAAAATTAAGTATACGTTATTGCATTCAAATGCTTGACACACTGCAAATCCATGAAGAGCACAAGTGGCAACAATGAATTAACTGGAGTCTTCTCATGGAGAGCAACCTCTGTGCCTACATGGTACTGTTACCCACCCGCAGCTGCATTTCCCACGAGCTTGTGAATGCTTATGTCTAGTGCTTTTGTATCTCCAGTGCCCGAGATACAGTCATGCTTAGTAAATACTTACTAAACAGCCATTGTGTTTCATGACCAAACCAGATTATAGTTTTTAGTCAGAAACATATTCTTTTGGTGAACTTACATTTCTACAACACAATAAAAAAACTTATACCCTTGAGACCACTTAAATATAAGTTTCAACATTTAAAAATATGGTACACAAGAAAATCATTCTTCTTCTTCTTTTTTTTTTTGAGACGGAGTCTCGCTCTGTCACCCAGGCTGGAGTGCAGTGGCTGGATCTCAGCTCACTGCAAGCTCTGCCTCCCGGATTTACGCCATTCTCCTGCCTCAGCCTCCCGTGTAGCTGGGACTACAGGCGCCCGCCACCTCGCCCGGCTAGCTTTTTATATTTTTTAGTAGAGATGGGGTTTCACCGTGTTAGCCAGGATGGTCTCGATCTCCTGACCTCGTGATCCGCCCACCTCAGCCTCCCAAAGTGCTGGGATTACAGGCTTGAACCACCGCGCCCGGTCAAGAAAATCATTCTTGAAAGCCCTAACATGTTGGACTAAATGACTTAATAGAACCCAGTTAAACTGAAAGTTAATGCATCTGAAAAGTCCTTTTAAACTTAAACAATTTCTAACACAATCAGATAAAAATTAGCTGGGTGTGGTGGTGGGTGCCTGTAATCCCAGCTTCTTGGGAGGGTGAGGCAGGGAATTGCTTGAAGCCAAGATTGCACCACTGTGCCCCAGCCTGGGTGACAGAGTAAGACTCCGTCTCAAAAAAAAAAAAAAAAAAATTGACATTAGGTCAGGCACAGTGGCTCATGTCTGTAATCCTAGCACTCTGGGAGGCTGAGGTGTGAGAATCAATTGAGCCCAGGAGTTCAAGACCAGTATGGACAACACAGTGAGACCCCATCTCTACAAAAAACGTTTTAAAAAAAAGTAGCCAGGTATGGTAGTGCGTGCCTGTAGTCCCAATGACTACAGGAGGCTGAGATGAGAGGATTGTTTGAGCCCAGGAGTTTGACACTGCAGTGAGCCATGATTGTGCCACTGCACTCCAGCCTGTGTGACAAAGCGAGACACCATCTCTTTAAAAATAAAAAAGAAAATGATATTAGGCTCAGGAACTTTCTCTGGACTCATGTCAGAGAAACGAATCCAAGCACTTTGGGAGACTGAGGCAGGCAGATCACTGGAAGTTAGGAGTCCAGCCTGGCCAACATGGTGAAACCCTGTCTCCTCTAAAAATACAAAAATTAGCCAGGTGTGGTGCTGGGCGCCTGTAATCCCAGCTACTCAGGAGGCTGAGGCAGAAGAAACGCTTGAACCCAGGAGGTGGAGGTTGCAGTGACCGAGATTGCACCACTGTACTCCAGCCTAGGTGATGAGTGAAACCCTGTCTCAGGAAGAAAAAAAAGAAAAAAAAGAAAAAAAAAAAAAAAAGAGCAAACAGAAAAAGAACCACTTTATCATCTCCTGGACTTTCTCACAAAAATGTTAGGGAAAATGGCCAATGTGGTGAAGGCGATCTGCAGCAGGTGGTATCTGCAGCTCCCCTCTCAGTTCAGCATCCCTCCCCACAACACACTGCACTGGGAGCCTCAAACATGCAGAGGTCTAAATCACAGAGTCCACTCTAAAGCTGCACTCACTACAAGGTACTTTTTTTTGGGGGGGAGGTGGGACCTGGGGATGGAGACTTGCTCTGTTGCCAGGCTGGAGTGCAGTGGCACAGATCTTGGCTCACTGCAACCTCCGCTTCCCGGGTTCAAGTGATTCTCCTGCCTCAGCCTCCCGAGTAGCTGGGACTACAGGCACACACCACCACACCCAGCTAATTTTTGTATTTTTAGTAGAGACAGGGTTTCACCATGTTGGCCAGGATGGTCTCAATCTCTTGACCTCGTGATCCACCCATCTTGGCCTCCCAAAATGTTGGGATTACTGGTGTGAGCCACCGTGCCCGGCCTCTACAAGGTACTTAAGTGTCACAGAGATTACGTTGTCAGTGAAAGGATCTTGACTCTAAAGGCGGAAGTTGATTCTTCATCCTGCGGATAGGAACAGTTTGGGTGTCAGGATTTAAGGAGGGTGGAAGTTTAGTCTTCATCCTATGGATAGGAGGAGTTCGGGTGTCAGGATTCAAGGAGGGGTGCCAAAGACAAACTCCCATTCCTTCACAATTTTGCTGGGATCAGCTCCACTTTCTTGGTTTGGAGGTGAGGTGGGGTGGGGAGAGAGAATTCTGGGAAAGCAGACTCTGATTTGGGCCATGGGTAGAATTCCTCCAAATAGGAACCAGTACTCACGATGGTATACTAGGCAGGAAATGGTTCCATAAAATGGACATTACTTACCACTCCGCATTGTGAGGATCAAATGAGATAATATTTTAGATGACTTAACATACTATGAGGCACATATGGCCTGATAAGTGTTTATTATTATTTCACTGAGATGTAATAACAATGATGAAAATAAGCTTCCAAAGAAATGTGCTCAGAGACCATTAGAAACAGTTGCACTTGTGCTGAAATCCGTAAGAACCGCTCATGATACAAAAGAGTGCAATCTTTTCCCTTTTTAAAGATCCATCACTTTTTTTATTTTTTATTTTTTATTTTTGAAGATGGAGTCTTGCTCTGTCACCCAGGCTGGAGTGCAGTGGTGCCATCTCAGCTCACTGAAACCTCCCAGGTTCAGGTGATTCTCCTGCCTCAGTCTCCCAAGTAACTGGGATTACAGGTGTGCACCACTACGCCCAGCTGATTTTTGTATTTTTAGTAAAGACGTGGTTTCACCATGTTGGCCAGGCTGGTCTTGACCTCCTGACCTCATGTGATCTGCCCACCTCAGCCTCCCAAAGTGCTGGGATTACAGGCATGAGCCATTGCACCTAGCAGATCACTTTAGAAGTTACTGTGGTAACACGTAATTTCAAATCTTTCCAATGCCCAGCAACTATAATCTCCCCTCTCGCCTACCCAAGATGGAGTCTTGCTGTCATCCAGGTTGGAGTATAGTGGTGAGATCTCAGCTCACTGCAACCTCCGCCTCCTGGGTTCAAGCAATTCTCCTGCCTCAGCCTCCCGAGTAGCTGGGATTACAGGTGCCTGCCACCGCACCTGGCTTATTTTTGTATTTTTAGTAGAGACGGGTTTCATCATGTTGGCCAGGCTGGTCTCAAACTCCTAACCTTGTGATCCAGGTGCCTCGGCCTCCCAAAGTGCTGGGATTACAGGCATGAGCCACCATGGCCAGCCACAATTATAATCTTACTACATTTTTTCAGTTAAAGCATCCCCTCAGTGGGTGTATTAGTTGAGTTTAACAATATCATTTATTAAATATGGCCTTCCTGGCCAGGTGCGGGGGCTCACACCTGTAATCCCAGCACTTTGGGAGGCTGAGGTGGGTGGATCATGAGGTCAGGAAATCAAGACCATCCTCGCTAACACAGTGAAACCCCGTCTTTACTAAAAATACAAAAAATTAGCCAGGCATGGTGGTGGGCGCCTGTAATCCCAGATACTCTGGAGGCTGAGGCAGGAGAATGGTGTGAACCCAGGAGGCGGAGCTTGCAGTGAGCCGAGATCACACCACTGCACTCCAGCCTGGGCAACAGAGCGAGACTTCCTCTCAAAAAAAAAAAAATATGGTTTTCCTGTCTTATGATATGACATCTTACCCGAGGTGTGCATCTCCTTTATCTGTTTTCCTCTCACTCTCACAGTTTATAAGGGCTTAGGATTCCTACTTTTTGATTTTTGTCAAAAGTCTGTCAGAGTAAGAGAGTCCTGAAATAAAAGAATAAGGGAACCTGGGTAGAAGGGAAAATCTCCTCCATGGCCAGCAGCCACATTTTAATGTTAAATAAGAAAGCAATTTAAGCCAGGCGTGGTGGCTCACACCTGTAATCCCAGCACTCTGGGAGGCTGAGGTGGGTAGATCACTTGAGATCAGAAGTTCAAGACCAGCCTGGCCAACATGGTGAAACCCTGTCTCTACTAAAAATACAAAATTTAGCTGGGCGTGGTGGCGGGCGCCTGTAATCCCAGCTGCTTGGAAGGCTGAGGCAGAAGAATAGCTTGAACCTGGGAGACGGAGGTGGCAGTGAGCCAAGATCACACCACTGCATTCCAGCCTGGGCAACAGAGAGAGACTCCATCTCAACAAAAAGCAATTTAAAAAACTTAATCAGAAACAGCATCAGTCTAGGCCCTAAATTACGTATCCTACTGAAGAGGTAAGTGTTTAAGAGACTCAAGCTCATGCAATCAGGTATGCTGAGGTAATAGGGTAAAAGAAGCAGAAGAAACCAGTCTACAAAAAAAACCAAAGCACAGCTTCAAATAAGACACAGTTCTGCCCTGGAAACTCTTCTGGCACAGCCACCTTGTTCAATATGGCAGGCACTGTCACAAAACAAAAGACATCAGCAGAGGAGGCACAAGTCTGTTTCAGGGCAGTACCACATATATAAAAGGTTTTGGGGAAGATCCATGCTATGAACCAAGCACACAGCAGGTATCCAGAATTCTCAGTTCCATATAGATTTATCAGACCATTATCCATGGGCTTCCTGACACCCAGCTTCCAGTCATCAGGAATGGGCATACCACATTTGGTTCCTGTACATAAGACAATCTGAGGTGGGGTGGGGAATGGGAACACCCTCCTTACTCAGAATTTTATTTTCCAGTGTGTACACAAGAATAAAAATCTTCTTAGTGCTGTAACAATCTCAGAATTCTAAAGCTTTGCTGCTAAAAGCAAATAATATAAAAATTGTTTTTCTCAATGGACAGATATCTCCTTGCTTTCATTATATAACATTTTCTTCAATTTCTGGCATTTGCTCCTTGCTTATTTTTATTATTTTTTCTCTTTTTTTCGTGCAAACGCTACGGCAACTTAAGCATTTGCTACTTCTTGGTTGCAGCATCCAGAAGCAGCTGACAAAATGAATGAGCGAAAAAACAACTTTTCCCTCCGCTTAGTCTACTTAAGCTTCTTTGTTTTTTTTGTTTTTTTTTTTTAGCTTCTTTGTTTTGTTTGATGGTCTTGATGGTATGATTTTGGATTACTTAATATATAATAATTTTTGCTAGAAAAAACTAACATATACATGTATTGTTTTCATTAAAAAATTAATTGAAGAGAAAGAGAAAAGCAACATTTTAATGCCCCAGGAATTGAAACTAACCTTTTCTGTCTCGACTGGACCCCTACATCCCTCTTTTGACTTGCTGGTATCATTTGCCATGTATTGGTCAATACGTATCTGCTGGGTGAGCAATAAAATTCTGGGGGCAAGCCAGTTTTGAGAAGTTTATAATCTGACTGGGGGAGACATATCTTGAAATTTTGGAAAGATATTTTACTTCTAATTATCGTAAAAGCAAACAAAAGAAACATCAGTTGACCATGATTCTACACATTTCTCATCTCAGTATCACTATGGTAAAATAAGCTAATCATGAACACTGCCATTTCACTACAAACTTAAATGCTCTCCTTTTATTAACGTTGAGTATGAACATGAAACATGATCACCTGTTTAAAAGAAAAACACCACTTTGTTCTTTGACAATTTCAAAATAAGGAACTTTGGCTTTTTATTCCTTTTAAGAGTTTCTGTAGCTGACTGTTCTTTTCTTGCTATACAGTTCTCCTTGGATCTGTATTACCTCAACTCCTCAGATACAGCAAGGGTAGAGAGTCCTCATTTAAAAAACACTCCCTAATTGTACACATTAAAAGCTAACATTTAAGAAAAACCCTCTTAATCCTCCAACCCCTATTCCTATTGTGAGTAATCTGGTTTAATGTAAGTTAAGTCTATAAATAAATTTGTTCTTTCTCCTCAAAAAAAACAGTTAAGAAACTTTACAAGAATTACAGGTTTAAAAAATTTACCAAGAGAAATGAAAGTATTGTCACTTAACCCCTATTAACATACGGTGTTCAAGCCTTCCAGTATCAGCGCCTTTTGCACAGCATCGCTGCTAGCTGTTTCGCTAGCATGCTGACTAGGAGGCTTCTCAGTCACTCTTTTCTTCTCCTTGATAGTGTCTGTACTCTGGCTTCAGCTCCCATGTGTTTTTGTGGATCCCTTTTACATTCTGAACACCAATTTCTTTTAAGATTTCCTTCAGGTACACCTAAAACAAAAACAAAACCCCTAACAAATGAGATTATAAAGGCAGGGAACAAAACCTAAAACAAGGTGATATGCCGAAACACATATGCAAGTCATAAAAAGTATGATCCTAAAAGCTCAGCAAGATTTCTCTATAAGGAGGTTCAATGAACTGCCTTTTGATTCTACATGTGCAATGATAACTGCACTAAATATATGATCATGTGCATTAAAGGGGCTGAAAGTCCTGAATGCCAACAACTTAAAAGCTAAAATAAACAACAATGACAACAAAAAACCCCACAAAAAACACTAGATGAAATACACGAAAAAATTACTGGTCCTCACTCAATGTGACACAGTACACCAAGTGTAATCTGCCCTTGAGTTCAATGGACTCAGTTCACAGATTGAAACCAGTAGTTTCAGGAGCAGTAACATATATAAAAAATGAGTAATATTTTTGAGAATATTCTATCAAGCAAGCATACGACAGGTATTCAGAATTCTCAGTTCTCAGATGAGTTCTCAAATTTGTTATTAGGCCACCCACTTATTTTTTCCTATGTAAGAAGGAGAACTGTTATTTGTATTTACTACTATTTGTACTTTATCCAAGCTTGCCAACACAGATAAGGGAATAAGAAGTGATAATAAGGCTGGGCTTGGTGGCTCACGCCTGTAATCCCAACACTTTGGGAGGCCGAGGTGGGCGGATTACCTAAGGTCAGGAGTTCGGGACCAGCCTGGCCACCATGGTGAAATCTCGTCTCTACTAAAAATACAAAAATTAGCCAGGCATGGTGGTGGGGACCTGTAATCCCAGCTACTAGAGAGGCTGAGGCAGGAGAATCACTTGAACCCAGAAACTGCAGTGAGCCGAGATTGTGCCATGGCACTCCAGCCTGGGCAATAAGAACAAAACTCTGTCTAAAAAAAAAAAGTGGTAAGACATCCCCCAAAACTATCAGGGATGCAGCTTTGTGTTTGGCTTCTCCAAAGAAAAGAGTCTGTAGTATGGTGTTTTAGGTCCCTAAAAATTCAATAAACATTTACTAAGCGATTACTATGGTCATGGAAATGATGGCTATTTAAGTATAATATGAAACTCCACCTTTGCTTGCCAATGCTGAAGCCCAAAAAGCATTACACAATAAGCTGACCAATATAAATTACAAAATTTCCTTCTCAGAGAAGATAATAATAATTATTATTATTTTGAGATGGAGTTTTGCTCTTATTGCCCAGGCTGGCGTGCAGTGGCATGATCTCGGCTCAATGCAACCTTTGCCTCCCGGGTTCAAGCAATTCTCCTGCCTCAGCCACCTGAGTAGCTGAGATTACAGATGCATGCCACCACACCCAGCTAATTTTTTGTATTTTTAGTAGAGACGGGGTTTCACCATGTTGGCCAGGCTGGTCTCGAACTCCTGTCCTCGAGTGATCCACCCACTTCGCCCTCCCAAAGTGCTGGGATTACAGGCCTGAGCCACCGCGCTCGGCCAAGATAATTATTTAAAAGCGACTCTTTTGTTGTTGCAGAACAAAACAATCCAACAATAATTTGTGTGTGTGTGCTTCAAAGAACCAGTTACGGTATGATGATGACTCATCCCATTGATGGAAGATGTAGTTTTTCTTACTGATTGAAATGAGGCATTAATAAGAAAAATGGCTGAGAAGTTCTTGTCCGTATATTTAAGGTAGTGCTCTTCTCTAGCATGGTGCTAGACTACCTGCATCAGAACCTCGTGGGGAGCTTGTTAAAGAAGACCGAGCTTTAGCCTACTGAGTCAAAGTCTCTTGGGTTAGGCCCAGGAATCTGCATTTTAACAAGTGCCTAGGTGACTCATGTAACTATATACTAAAGTTACACCACATCTGGCTTAAAGTTCTTCCAGTTCTGATACTCTAAGATCTTTGAGTTTTTAGTGTGTTGCTTTGTTCTCTGCGTCTCATCATTGCTGCAGATTACGTGTTACCAACATAATCTAATGCCACTTTACACTGACGGATACAATGCTCTAGAGTTCATAAAGTCCTTTCAGTTACAGGTAGGTTGTTACCTAGAAACATAATAGCTGATTAGTACTGGAACTACACAGAGGTTCCTTCAGGATGGCTTGGACAGCCTTTTCATTCCAGCAGCTAAACCCCAGCAGGTGGCAGCAATGAACCAAATGAGCCCTGGGTTCCCCCCAGGCTTGCTTGCCTCCCACACCTTCTACAGTTGGCTTCTTCACTAGCAGACCTGTGTGAATGAGTAAGCATAAAGGCTTGAGATATCCAGGTAATATAAAATGCAAGTCGGCTACCTGCTATTTCAAATTACATTTAAAAGAACAGGACGCTGTTCATAAACTACTTTCTAATTGAACAGGATTTATAAATGGAAAATGATTGGTTAGGCACAAATGATTCTCTGTTTAGGTGCCAAGAATGACATCTTTGTAAAATTCCAAAGAATGGTTTATTATGAGACTGGCTAAGATGATGTTGCACAAACAACCATATAATTGTGGATGAACTGCAATGGGTCAAAAATGAAAAGAACAATTGCCAGGAGTATTTTAGCAGCTCCATAGAAAAGAAGCTCTCCTGACTTCAAGACTAGTGTGCCCATTTATAATCTAGGCCCAGAAAATGAAAAGCTAAAAAGGGTTAAACAAAAAATATTAAGAAAGTCTTAAGTGTACAGATTAAGTTGCTTTCATGTCCACCCTCATTTTGGCAATCTAGCAGAATATATGGAATTCTTTTTATATACGAAGGTGTCATTCTTTTTTCTTTTTAACAATAAGAGTGGAATAAGATGATCATGGTCTGTTGTCAATTTCTCAAGCAACAAAATGCAATCAGGATCACAATGTATTGTGATCAGGGGGTAGGAGACACAAACTTCCTGATTTTTAGGATGTTCTAAACTGCAACCTAAGACCATTTTACTCTAATCAAATAAATTAGCTTGGCAGGGAAGTAGGTACAAAACATTAGCAGAGAAAGTAGTAGTGATAATAGGGAAAAACAAGGTCTCTAAAGGGAAAATCTCTAAAGGGAAGACATGGACAGAGAAGAGAGACAGCACATGTCCTTCCTCTGTCTAAAATATTCCAATGACTTCCCGCTTTGGGGCTACACATTAAATTCCAAACGCCTTTGAGGCATCCACTCAGGTCTGCCTTCTCCCTTTAGCCTCATCTTCCAACACTCCCTGTTACACATACTTTCCATTTCTGTATCTGCATGTTTCCGGGTTTTTCCCATGTTGTTTCCCATGTTGTTTCCCTTCCTTGTTATGTTTGTCTCCTCTCCTCAAATCTGAACCCCTCATTCTTTAAGACTAGGCCCAAACGTTACTTTCTCAGAGCAACTTTCTCTAACAGCCTTACCTTAGATTTACATTTCACACTGCACAATCTTCGATGGTAGCTCTTATTATGTCATATTCCTTTATTTATACACCTTGCTCTCCTCTTAAATTACATGCTCCTCTATTTGGGGGAGTGTAGGGATGGGGATGGAGTTTCACTCTTGTTGCCCAGGCTGGAGTGCGATGGTACGATCTTGGCTCACTGCAACCCTCCGCCTACTGGGTTTAAGCAATTCTCCTGCCTCAGCCTTCCGAGTAGCTGGGATTACAGGCATGTGCCACCACACCTGACTAATTTTGAGTTTTTAGTAGAGATAGGGTTTCTCCATGTTGGCCAGGCTGGTCTTGAACTCCTGACCTCGTGATCCACTCTCCTTGGCCTCCCAAAGTGCTAGGATTACAGGCATGAGCCACCACGTCTGGCCACATGCTCCTGTTATAGTGCCTGCATGCACATCACAGAGACTCAGCGTACTTATGCAAAGTGAATAGGTTGTGCTTAAGACTGACAAAGCAGCTAAGAGGATTGCTGGGTGGTGGTGGGGGATATCACTCAGAAGGTCCACAAAAATAGACTATGCAAATTCTAGTTCATTTTTAGAACTCAAGCCGTGATCTAGTTTGAGAAACAAAAATTTACTGACTAAACTGTACTATGTGAATTTGAATGTAATTTATTACTAAAATCTGCATTTTAGTGCTAAAATATTGTTGGTGACAAAGCCAACTGAAGAAGAGGTTTTAAAGGTTCTACTAGGATTGAAAATTACTTGGTAATCTTATTTCTCTTTTTAACATTCATATATTCACTCAAATATTTATTCCAGCATCTACAATGTGCCAAATAGAATGGTAGACACTCAGCCTCCTTCTCAGAGTTCACAGTTTAAGTTTAGCATAGAGGATGCGGGTAAAGAAAAAGGCACATTAGGCCAGGCGTGGTGGCTCATGCCTGTAATCCCAGCACTTTGGGAGGCTGAGACGGGTGGATGACCTGAGGTCAGGAATTCAAGACCAGCCAGCCAACATGGAGAAACCTTGTCTCTACTAAAAATACAAAAATTAGCTGGGTGTGGTAGCAGGCACCTGTAGTCCCAGCTATTCACGAGGCTAAGGCAGGAGAATCATTTAAACCCGGGAGGTGGAGGTTGCAGTGAGCTGAGATCGCACCACTGTACTCCAACATGGGCAACACAACAAGGTTCCATCTCAAAAGAAAAAAAAGAAAAGAAAAAGAAAAGAAAAAGGCATATTGGCAGGTAATTAGAAAATACAATAGAGGCATGCGTACAGGGTATTGTGAGACCACTGAGAAGGAGCACCTAACGCAGCCCGCACAGAGATGTTACGTACTTTGAGGATAGATATTTGATTATCTGACTTGAACAGCAATTCTGTGTAGAGATCTACAGAAAGGAGTTCTCCTCCTCCTACTTATTCTAAACATTGAGTGACTTTCCAATTAAATCTTCTGTCTAACCACCTGTATTTGAAACCAAGGATTCCAGAAGTGAGTAGATCGCCTTTTTATGTCACATAGGATTGGGGATATGTCTCATTACAGACTATGCACTGAGCTGCAGCACAAGATCTGAAAAAACTGGCTCTGGTCCAGCAATTCTCCTTCAAAAGGATGTGTGGGAGAGAATTTACAGCAAGTCTGAATGCAGAGAAATAAGGGATAGAACATCACAGCTTTCCTGGAAGGAAATGGCAAGGCACATACTTGACCAAAGAGGTCAAGTGATTAGGATGTTTGTTTGCATTTGTGGGTCAAGTTAAAACTGCAGTGGGCAAAAAGCCAGAAGTCCACGGATCCACTTCCTAATTGGCCTCCAAGACTGAGACAAACCTATGCAGAGTCATAAGGCACAGTAGCCTATTATTTTAGTATTTTGTTCCTTCCTTCCCTCCCTCCACCCCTTACCATTTCTCATATCTTCTTTTCCTCTCCTGCTCTGTCAAACAAATGGAGGACTTAATCTGCATTTCATCTTATCAGGCCTTTCAGTGATAAGCATAATAATAAATCAATTATATCTAAATTTGTAGATGTTCATTAAAAACATACACCTTTGACAGGGAGATGATCACCAACTATTAATGCTTTAAGTAAGTTAACAATATGACCCTATTAGGGTTCTAGTCACAAAAGCTTCCCAAAATGGTGAGACTGAATATGCAACATGCAAACTTAGACTGATGATGGCACTGATTAATGCAGTCGACAAGCGGAAATGCACTATATGCTTTTTATAAAGTGATGCAACCCCAAGAAGGGCATTATCGATTCTGTGATAATTTCAAAGTATCATTTCATCTTTACATGATTTTTTTGTGAACAACTACAACTCCTTTAAGAGATATCAACAGGACGAAAACTTACCGATGAAGATGTTAGTGACTTCAAGGCATAAAATTCTTCTGTTAAAATATTAACTGCACATTAGGAAGAAACTGTGATCAAATGTGATATGGTTTGGATGTGTGTCCTCACCAAAATCTCATATTGAAATGTAATCCCCAGTGTTGGAGGTGAGGCCTGGTGAGAGGTGATTGGATCACGGGTTGGAACTCTCATGAATTAGCACCATCCCTCTGGATACTGTCCTCACGATGGTGAGTGAGTTCTCCTGCCATCTAGTTGTTTAAAAGTGTGTAGCATGTCCTGCCTCGCACTCTCACTCCTGCTTTTGCCATGTGACGTGCTTCCACCATGACTGAGTTTCCTGTGGCCTCTCCAGAAGCTGAGCAGCTGCCAGTATCATACTTCCTCTATAGCCTGCAGAACCATGAGCCAATTAAATCTATTTTCTTTATAAATTATCCAGTCTTGGGTATTTTGTTACAGCAATGCAAGAATGGCCTAATACAGAAAATGCAATAGACATTTCACTCACTTACAGGGAAGGTAATGCTAGGAGACTTCTCTGAAACACAGAC
Organism: Piliocolobus tephrosceles; assembly: GCF_002776525.5. Lineage (NCBI taxonomy): Eukaryota > Metazoa > Chordata > Mammalia > Primates > Cercopithecidae > Piliocolobus > Piliocolobus tephrosceles. The sequence continues at coordinate 71,758,221 of NC_045455.1, forward strand.
CATTTCTGCATTTTTCTTCTCCTTTTCTCCTGGTTTCACTTTCTCTTCCCCACTAGATGCTGCCTCCTATCTTCCACTCAGGGTCCCACTGTCTCCATTCCTCCCTGTAAAAACTCTAAGCAGCACACAGATGGGTGACGAAATGGTCATGATGCAAACCCTACTCCACTTCGCCCCAGCTCTACTTTACTGCTTAATCCAAATCTTGAAAAAGCAATTATTGCATTAATATTTGTATGCTGGTAAATTATCTCACGTTCGCAACATCTCCTCTGTCTGGCACTGACGAAATGCTTCACGTTTGAATATTGCAGGTAAACAAAATTTACTTTCTTTAGGCCAAAACTTTTAATTTTGTTTAAAGACATGCTTCTAAATCGTATTAGGCTGGGCGTGGTGGCTCATGCCTGTAATCCCAGCACTTTGGGAGGCCAAGGTGGGTGGATCACCTGAGGTCAGGAATTTGAGACCAGCCTGGCTAACATGGCAAAATCCTGCCTCTATTAAAAAAATACAAAAAATTTGCCAGGTGTGGTGGCGGGCACCTGTAATCCAAGCTACTTGGGAAGATGAGGCAGAAAAATCGCTTGAACTTGGAAGGCAGAGGTTGCAGTGAGCCAAGATCATGCCATTGCACCCCAGGATGGGTGATAAGAGCAAGACTCCGCCTCAAAAAAAAAAAAAAAAAAAAATGTCTAGCAGTTCCTCAGAAGGCTAAACAAAGCTACCATGTGACCAAGCAATTCCACTCCCAAGAGATATGAAAACATATATTCACATGAAAATTTGTATACAAATGTTCATAGCACCCTTATTCACAATAGCCCCAAAGTAGAAACAACCCAAACGCCCAACCCAAATGTACAAATGTATAAACAAAATATGGTATATACAAACTATAATACATATTTGCAAACAAAAAGAAATGAAGTACAGTGAGCCTTGCATATTCTTGGGTTACACATCCATGGATTCAACCAATGGCAGATCAAAAATATTCTGATTCTTTTCTTAATGTATCTGTACTGAACATATACAGACATTTTTGGGTCACTATTCCCTAAGCAATATAGTAAAACAATTATTTACATAGCATTCACATTGTATTATATATTACAAGTAATCTAAAGATTTAAAGTATACTGGAGGATGCATGTAGGTTATGTATAAAAAAAGATGCTGGAGAGGATGTGGAGAAATAGGAACACTTTTACACTGTTGGTGGGACCGTAAACTAGTTCAAAGATTGTGGAAGACGGTGTGGCGATTCCTCAAGGATCTAGAACTAGAAATACCATTTGACCCAGCCATCCCATTACTGGGTATATACCCAAAGGATTATAAATCATGCTGCTATAAAGACACATGCACACATATGTTTACTGTGGCACTATTCACAATACCAAAGACTTGGAACCAACCCAAATGTCCATCAATGACAGAATGGATTAAAAAATGTGGCACACATACACCATGGAATACTATGCAGCCATAAAAAAGATGAATTCATGTCCTTTGCAGGGACATGGATGAAGCTGGAAACCATCATTCTGAGCAAACTATCACAAGGACAGAAAACCAAACACTGCATGTTCTCACTCATAGGTGGAAACTGAACAATGAGATCACTTGGACACAGGGTGGGGAACATCACACACTGGGGCCTGTCATGGGGTCGGGGGAGAGGGGAGGGATAGCATTGGGAGAAATACCTAATGTAAATGATGAATTAATGGGTGCAGCACACCAACATGGCACATGTGTACAAATGTAACAAACCTACACATTGTATACATGTACCCTAGAACTTAAAGTATAATAATAATAAAAAGAAAAAACACCACTTTATATCCAGAACTTGATCATCCTTGGATTTTAGTATTTGCAGAAGGTCTCACAGCCAATCTCTCATGAATACTGAGGACAGCTGTACTGGTATGTGCCACAACATGGATAAAACATAAAAATATTATGTCTAAGTTAAAGAAGCCAGGTGTAAGAGATCACATATCCATACGCATTAATGTCCAGAGAAAAATCTATAGAGACAGAAAGTAACATTAGTGGTTCCCTGTGGGGGAGAGAAAGGAAATGGAGAAAAGACAGGAGTGATTAGTAATGGGTATGAAGTTTCTTTTTAGGGTGATAGAACTGTTCTAAAACTGATTATGGTGTTGGTTGCACAACTCCATGAATATACTGAAGTCCACTGAACTATACTTTTTTTTTTTTTTTTTTTTTTTTGAGACAGGGTCTCCCTCTCCCAGTCATTCAGGCTGGGGTATACTGGCAAGATCTGGGCTCACCGCAACCTCTGCCTCCCAAGTAGCCGGGGACTACAGGCACGCGCCACCATGCCTGGCTAATTTTTCGGTTTTTTTGTGGAGACGGGATTTTGCCATGTTGTCCAGGGCTGGTCTCGATCTCCTGGACTCAAGTGATCTGCCTGCTTTAGCTTCCCAAAGTGCTGGGGATTATAGGTATGAGCCAACGCATCTGGCCTGAACTTACACACTTTTAAGAAAGTATAAATTGGCCGAGTGCGGTGGCTCACGGCTGTAATCCCAACACTTCAGGTGATCAAGGCAGGCAGATCATGTGGTCAGGAGATCGAGATCATCCTGGCTAATACAGTGAAACCCCATCTCTACTAAAAATACAAAAAATTTGGCTAGGTGTGGTGGCATGCGCCTGTAATCCCAGCTACTCAGGAGGCTGAGGCAGGAGAATCGCCTGAACCTGGGAGGCAGAGGTTGCAGTGAGTTGAGAGTGCCGCTGTACTCCAGCCTGGGTGACTGAGTGAGACTCCATCTCAAAAAAAAAAAAAAATATATATATATATATATATATAATTTGTACTAAAAATAAAAGGTTTTAAATTGAGAGGAAAAAGGGAGGCTGCTTCAGCTTATAACAACAAATTAAGATGACTATTTTTATTATCCAATTATCTGGGTAAAGTAATATATCCAATAAACAGTGGCTCGCTCTGTATGTTAATCTATAATTGAATTAGCTGTCTTGGGACATTCCAAAAAGAAGAAATGGCTCTGTAATGCCGCAATACAGAATTGAAGAAGGCCAGTGCTGACACTACAAGGTCCTCTGCCAGTTAGTTTATCCTCTGGTATTTGAATCCACCTGCTCAGACAGAGAAATGGGAGGCTTTGAACACCAATTCAAAACCACAGAATAATGTTTTCTTAAATGCAGAGCCTAACACAAAGAAAATTATTTCTTTCCTGAGGGAAATTATTTCCATAGAGATGGCAAGCCTAAAACCAAGTCTTTATACTGTATTCAGGTACTGAATAAAGAAACCAGTAGCAGACAGTTAATAAGCTTAAAAATTTTAGCCAGGCATGGTGGCAGGCGCCTATAATCCCAGCTACTCAGGAGGCTGAGGCAGGAGAATCACTTGAACCTGGGAAGTGGAGGCTGCAGTGAGCCAAGATCATGCCATTGCACTCCAGCCTGGGCCACAGAGCAAGACGCCGTCTCAAAAAAAAAAAAAGCATATATATATTTTTTACCTCTCTTTAAAATCAAGTGGGACTGGAAGGATGTTATGGAGATTTTATTGGTAAGGGCATTTTTCAGAAAATATAATTTTTGTGGCCTACTGCTTAATTAAAAATTCAATGTAAATTCTATATATAAATAAATACCAAATTTTGTTTACTGGGTACCTATCCCAGATACTGCTCTTATCCATGTAATACCTTACATAAAATTCTGACTCATTTGTTTATATTACTAAATTCACCCCAAATTTCACCTCATTCAGGATGAGGTAAAAAGTGAACAAGGGCCAAATGCTGTGGCTCATGCTTGCAATCCCAGCACTTCTGGAGGCTGAGGCAGGAGGACTGCTTGAGGCCAGGAGTTCAAGACCACAGCAAGCAACATAGTAAGACCCTGTCTCCACAAAAAAATTTTAAAAACTTAGCCAGGTGTGGGCCGGGCACGGTGGCTCACGTCTGTAATCCCGGCACTTTGGGAGGCAGAGGTGGGTAGATCACGAGGTCAGGAGTTCAGGACCAGCCTGGCCAAGATGGTGAAACCCTGTCTCTACTTAAAAAATAAGAAAATTAGCCAGGCATGGTGGCAGGTGCTTGTAATTCCAGCTACTCGGGAGGCTGAGGCAGAGAACTGCTTGAACCCGGGAGGCGGAGGCTGCAGTGATCCGAGATTGCGCCACTGCACTCCAGCCTGGGCGACAGAGCGACATTCTGTCTCAAAAAAAAAAAAAAATTAGCCAGGTGCGATGGGGCATGCCTGTAGTCCTATAACTACTCAAGAGGCTGAGGTGGGAGAACTGCTTGGGCCCAAAGGTTGAAGTGACAGTGAGCTATGATCATGCTATGAGCTATGGAGCTATGAGCACTTCAGCCTGGGTCACAGAGCGAGACCCTGTCTATTATTTATTTATTTTGAGACAGGGTCTTGCTCTGTCACCCAGGCTGGAGTAGAGTGACACAGTCTTGGCTTACTGCAACCTCTGCCTCGTGGGTTCAAGCAATTCTCCCAACCTCAGCCTCTGGAGTAGTTGGGACTACAGGTGTGCACCACCGCTCCCAGCTAATTTTTGTATTTTTTGTAGAGTTGGGGTTTCACTACATTGTCCAGGCTGGTCTTGAACTCCTGAGCTCAAGCAATCCTCTCACTTTGGCCTCTCAAAGTACTGGGATTACTCACATGAACCACCTCACCTGTCCAGACCCTGTTTCTTAAAAAAAAAAAAAAAAAAAAAAAAGAGCCAAAACAAAACCATATAAGAAGTTAAAAGAGAAAATGTTACTGTTCCATAATAAAGTTGGTAGATCATTGATCCTTCTATTAAAATCACTATTCAAAAAGAAAGTATTAAAATTTTATAAATGTGATTAAATTTCACCCACTTATAGTCAACATAGTTGATAGTTTATTTTATATCACATTTCATAGTCTAAAACTTTTAATTAAGGCTCTACTTCATAAATTAGCAAATAATTACTTCTTCAAAGCAGTCTTAAAGAGGGCTGTCATTAATTAATATGCTCTGTTGGGAAATTGGTTGTCTTTTTTTAAAATATAAAAAATATATATTTAAAATATAAAAATTTAAAAATAAAAATTTCCAGTTATAGGAAAAATGAAAAGAAGAAACAAGGAACGAAGTGAATATATGTCAGTGCAAAGCATTATAATAAAAACAGCACTTATTAAGTAGTAGTAAATTTGAGAATGAGCTTCAAACATTAAAAACACCTATTTTTCCTTTTGGAGTAGAAACTGAACTAAGATAAAGCTTAAATTCTACTCTCTACATATTCTACATACCTGGCTTAGGATTAATGATGATGATTCTTAATAATATAGAAATTAGAAAGCAGACTGCCTGATGGGCAGATCACCTGAGGTCAGGAGTTTGAGACCAGCCTGGCCAACATGGCAAAACCCCGTCTCTACTAAAAATACAAATATTAGTCAGGCATGGTGGTGCATGTCTGTAGTCCTAGCTACTTGGGGGGTGCTGAGGCAGGAGAATTTCTTGAACCCGGGAGGCGGAGGTTGCAGTTTGCTGAGATCATGCCACTGCACTCAAGCCTGAGGACAGGGCAAGACTCTGTCTTAAGAAAGAAAAAAAAATTAGCTGGGTGTGGTGGTGGGCGCCTGTAATCCCAGCTACTCGGAAGGCTGAGGCAGAAGAATCACTTGAACTGGGGGAGGTGGAGGTTGCAGTGATCCGAGATTGCACCACTGCACTCTAGCCTGGGTGACAGAGCAAGACTGTCTCTAAAATAAAAATAAATAAAAAAATAAAATAAAATAAAAATAAAAACAAAAATAAAAATACACTTTTCTGAATCCTGACCTGAAATTGGGTAGGTGGTGCAAAAAGAAATTAACAGGTCCAGTTATAATCAGGGCTAGTTTTCAATGACACTTTTTAATACAAGTATGCTGTAGAGGAACACTGGTAAATGAATACTGTTAGACAGAAAACAGTGTTGAAGCTCAAAGTGGTATTGGCAGTTTGGTGCTTCAAAGGGAGCAATTAGATAAAGTTTTTCATGGTTTGTATCTTCAAAGGAAATGCCGTGTATGCTTCTATTTGACAGATAAAACAAAATGTGAAAAAAGCTAGACATAACTTATTCAAGGTTAAAAATCAGAGTACCAGGAGAAATAACAGGCCTCCTGAAATCTTCTATTTTTGAGGGGGAAAAATCCAGAAATTTTTTGAGGGGGAAAATCTGGTATGGTTTGTGTATCTGTCCCTTCTAACACTCATGTTAAACTTAACTCCCAATGTGGCAGTAGTAAGAATTGGGCTTTTGAGAGGTGACTAGGTCATGGTGGTTCTGCCCATTCATAGATCAATGGGTTATCATGGGAGTGGGACTCCTCACTATGTGATGTCCTGTGCTGCCTCAGGACTCTGCAGAGAGTCCCCACCAGCAAAAGCCTCTTACCAGATGTGGTCCTTTGACCCCGGACTTCTCAGCCTCCAAAATTTTAAGAAACAAATTCTTTTGCTTTAAAATTGCCCAGCTTCAGGTATTCTATCATAAGTAACAAAAAACACACTAAGATAATATCTCTTTAAATGGATACTATGTCCCTGACTTTGTATCAGTTACCACAGCTTGGCCTCCTTGATGAGTAACTTCCTTTTTTTTTTTTTTCTTGAGACTGAGTCTCACCTCTGCCACCCAGGCTGGAGTGCAGTGGCATAATCTCAGCTCACTGCAAGTTCCACCTCCCAGGTTCACGCCATTCCCTTGCCTCAGCCTCCTAAGTAGTTGGGACTACAGGCACCTGCCATCATGCCCAGCTAATTTTTTGTACTTTTAGTAGAGACAGGGTTTCACTGTGTTGGCCAGGATGGTCTCGATCTCCTGACCTCGTGATCCGCCCACCTCGGCCTCCCAAATTGCTGGGATTACAGGCGTGAACCACCACGCCCGGCCCTCGACGAGTAACTTTCACTCTTTCTAGTTGCTTACGTAAGTCAGTCACATACTGGCAAATGAGAGAAAAAGATGGGCCCTAAGCACAGTTTCTCTAGCCAATAATTTTGCTTATAGAAATGAAGGTTTTGGCCAGGAACAGTAGCTCACGGGTAATCTCAGCACTTTGGGAGGCTGAGGCATGTAGATCACCTGAGGTCAGGAGTTCAAGACCAGCCTGGCTGACATGGTGAAACCTCGTCTCTACTGAAAATACAACAATTAGCCAGGTGTGGTGGTGGGCGCCTATAATGCCAGCTACTTAGGAGGCTGAGGCAGGAGAATCGCTTGAACCCAGCAGGTGGCGGTTGCAGTGAGCAGAGATTGTGCCATCGTACTCCAGCCTGGGCAACAAGAGCAAAATTCCATCTCAAAAACAAACAACCCCCTCCCCTGCATAAAAAAATTATAATTTGAACGTACTGGCAAATTTTATATTATTACATATGTTAAGTGAACTAAATATTAAATATATAAGTAATGTATTAAATATTTAAGTACTTTGTCCAGGACTATTTGGCTAAATGGTAGAGCTGGGACTTGAATTGAGATCTCATACTCCAAATCCAGGGTTCTTTCTATTATACCAGGACACCCCTTTTCCTGGACGACTGATCTTCATGCTAGAATAGATTCCTCAAGTCTCTTGGATACTGATGACCATTAGTACAGATTCACTTAAGTCCTGGGATCCTTTTAAAGGGGGATAGTTGCCTACTTGCGGGAGAGCTAGGCTTTGGCAATTTTCTTTCCCAGTCAATGGACTGGAATCCATGCTGACCACTTCCTGCCCTCTCCTCTAGGTGGAGGTAACCCTACCTCCAGCCTATACCCAGCCTAGGGAAGGCATTCCACACTTTCTTGGCACTCTTTCCCTCAACCTCACTATAAATGATGTGAGAGGCCTGCCAAAATCCATCTGAAGAAAATATGGTGGGCCCTTGGAGACTGACGATTTTCTTTTTTCAAATCAATTCATGAGATATTTGCTGAATTTTTACCATATTTTACACTATGGGGTATATGAATATTTAGGGACAGGAATAGCATACAACTCTGCCTTCAAGAATCTTATGCTTATTGAGGCAATTTAGTCTCTAAATAATAAAACTATTATTAAAAAAAGTTAGTTTCAATATCAGTGGCTTCTATGAGAATTTGATACAAACTATGGATGGTATGTTCCCCAGGAAAATCCATATATTTTTGCACATATTCAGGATATTCAGGAAGTTAATGGATCCCCTAAAGTCCATCCACTGGTTAGGAATTAAGAAGTTCTGTTGTAAGAGATTCACTGAGTACTACCATATAAAAAATATCTTAACCAAAACCAAAAGACATACTAGTAATCCTTTTTCTTTGATGCAAAATGAATAAACCTTATATCCCATGTGAAGGCAAAGCAACTGTTTTCCCTAGTATCATCTGAATGCCCCCTACAAGTCATTATTTTCCATATCTAATTTTTTGTGTTTAATTCCATGAGAATCTCTTGTCTGTTTTCAGAGTTTCTGGAATGGTCTTTACATACAGATATATATATATACATACACACACACAAAGATAAACTTCATTAAAACCAGAAGAAACACAGCTTAGCTAATGAATTAGTCTATTTCAAAAAATTTGTTTAATCTAGCTTAGAATGCTGTTTCTAAGGCTTTGATGCCAAAGGGAGTGAAGTCATTGGGATGAATTGATAATACTGCACCATGAACACTTTCTTCTGATTAAAAAGTAAATCTTTTGGAATTTAAATTTCTTAACAAAAAGCGAAAGGTTGATGTATAATAGTAAAGAAATCTCTGCAGAAGAAACTGTATAATGAACACTAAAATTTCATAAATAATTTCCTAAAGCTTTGTATACATTAAAAAAAATCAAGTTGTTTCACAAATAGGTTATTTGGTTATGTTAAGATGTTTTTTAAAATTGGTTATTTTGTTACATATTCTGAATCAAATAAATGGAGCAGCAAGAATCAACATATTCTTGAGTATACTGGCAGAGTGGACAAAATGGTAAAGGAAATAAGATAAAAGAGTTTCCATTCAATCTTCTTAAACCTCTAAGTAAATACTCAATCTGATACTGTGGTAACATACGGTGGAGAAAGTTAAGTGGAAAACAATGTGACTCAAACACTAGAGAAAGAATTTGGATTTCTTATTGTTACTATCATTTTAAATGGATTATTAATGCAAATTACTAGTAAATGCACAAAAGCCTAGAGAAGAGATAAAAATGAATATTTATAAAACAAAGATAAACTTTCTAAAATACCAATTTGTTAAATTTGTCCTTAAAAATGGGGAACAGGCCAACCTAATCACAATCTCTGCAAGCATAATTTGAAAGTGCAGTTCAGCTCAGGTTTAAAAGGACCTACTTAGATTCTAATTAAAAAAAAAAAAAAATCCACAGAGAACAATCCACGAGACAGGGAGAAACCCTCCCACAATGACAAAACAGTATAATTCTTTCAAGAATGCGATTCTCCTATGAGGCACGTTTTCCAAAAAAAAAAGGAAGGAGTTAAGCTTTTTCAGAGGAAGATAGGGAAACAAAAAAAAGACCAGAAATGCTATCAACAGATTTCAGGCTTAATGTCAAGAATAAATGAACACGAGGACAATTTCTTTTCTTCATAAAGAATTGTTAAGTGTACTAAAATCTAAAATAAAAACTGATATTACCAAAAAATGGCTGCATTAAGACATCTTTTCTGAGTGTTGTCATAAAATTTGTCATTAGCACAGGTAAATATGAACGAAACCATGTATGACACACTTTCAGTAATGTCATGTTAACGAAGGAGGGCATATTCAAAGGATTAGTATGAACATATACATACCACAGGTTGTTTTGTAATGTCCACCAAGTCCTTAAGATTATAGTATTGATGTTTCTCAAAGGCTGAAAATAGCATGTCTAAAACATGTTGTTTATCAGCTCGAGCTCGCTTTCCATCTTCTTTCTTTTTCCTTTCATATTCAATCTATACGCAAACAGCAAAGGAAATAAAAGCATCAATTCAACATGCTCACTCTGAAACACAGGGCATCCTCTTTTTTTTTTTTTTTTTGAGACAGAGTTTTGCTCTTGTTGCCCAGGCTGGAGTGCAGTGGCACGATCTCAGCTCACTGCAACCTCCAACTCCTGGGTTCAAGCGATTCTCTTGCCTCAGCCTCCCAAGTAGCTGGGATTACAGGTGCCTGCCACCACGCCTGGCTGATTTTTTGCATTTTTTATTTTGAGACAGAGTCTCGCTCTGTCCCCCAGGCTGGAGGGCAGTGGTGCGATCTCGGCTCACTGCAAGCTCCGCCTCCCAGGTTCACGCCATTCTCCTGCCTCCTCCCGAGTAGCTGGGACTACAGGCACCCGCCACCATGCCCGGTTAATTTTTTGTATTTTTGGTAGACACGAGGTTTCATCATGTTGGCCAGAGTGGCCTGGAACTCCTGATCTCAGGTGATCCACCCACCTCAGCCTCCCAAAGTGTCGGGATATCAGGCGTGAGCCACCACGCTTGCCCATTTTCTTTTTAGTCATTCATTAACAACTAGATTTTAAGTTTCGAAGCAGCAGGCCTCTGAACAGTAGTTCAGAACCTGGGACCTGTTACTCCTAGGGGTCCCCATATCTTTAAGGCTCTAAATTAGTAATAATTCCAGTCACTTTCATTATCCCCTCAAATTTTATATAATGCGTAATGTGCCCATTTCCCCCCGAAAAGGCCTTTTGCCAAAATTATATCAATTCAGTGTGGTTAACTGGTTAGCTTGTGTTGATCGAAAACTCTAACTTGTAGTTCTTTTGTTTTTGATTAACAGTAAAACAGTTTATTGAACAGATGCAGTTTCGTAGGTCACATCTTTCAAACGTGGGGTTCTTGGAGGCAGGCAGATCATAGAACAGGTTCTTTATGGAGTGAAAAGTTCGGGAAGCATTGGTAAAAAGGAAAGGACATGGACTTTTTCTCATCCTGACCCTGTGCAACCTCCTTGAACCTGTTTCTCTTCCCATACAATAAAGTTAGTTTAACAAGAGAAAGGAATAAGTATATACTTATCACCTCAGGCACAAGTAAACCATGTTTCTGAAATTCCCATTTAAAACTTCATGTGACCTCTAAATTCACCTGTATAATACATCTTTATTTTTAACATGGAAATAAAAACCAGAGTATCTCCTGTCCAAATAAAAATGACACGTCAGGACCATGTGTGATGTTTACCCTGCAGTTTTGTGTACCTCCATGCATGCCAGCTTAAAAAGCAGTGGCACTAACACAATGAAGAAGCTCCCTCCTACTGTTACCACCCTGGGACTGTTCATTTGTAAAACATTACTCTTTACTGAAAATATGCAAGTTCTGTTCAATTACTTAGTTAACTGAGACATTTGTTTGTTTGTTTTTAGGAACACTTCACTTGTATAAACCATCAGAAACTTGTTGAAGGGGGCAACCTGGTGAAGAAAGCATCAATAGGCTGGGTGGAAACTGCCAGGAATAATGTCCTGCGTGTCAGCTGGAATAATTATAATCTGGGGACTAGCTTCAAAAACAATGAAATACATTTCAAAACTTACAAATAAATTATTCCATAAATTTCAGCCTCAGGTAGTTAGGCTTACTCTATTTTAACAATAAGGATTTGTTATAAAGGATAAAATTTAGTTTCTATTGATTTACTGATATTAAAACTAAAAATACATCTTATGAGAGACTGTCAAATTAGTGGTAAAAGGTAACTCTGACAACCTTGAGTATCTACTTTTTAGTTAAATAAAGTTAGGAGTGAGACAAAGGGAAAGGACTCGATCTTCATTTCTTGACATGTACGAACTGGGAATAAAACTCAAACTCCACTGAGGTTCAGCAGACTAAGCATGACGATATGCTAGGCATTGTGCTGAGATATGGGTGTGCTAAGATATGGAGACAGTAAGACAGCCTTCTCTAAAATGGCTTTAAATGGATTAAAATGATTAGAGAGGGGAGGGCCTTGAACGTTTTAAATGCAGTAATGGACAAAGAGCTACCTAGGACAAGATCATCATGCTGAAACAAAAATGCAAATGAATGACATAGATTGTATTGTTGGGGACGACTGAAATCCAGCCAGTTTCAATTTTTTTTTTTTTTGAGATGGAGTCTCGCTCTGTTGCCCAGACTGGAGTGCAGTGGTGCAATCTCGGCTCACCACAACCTCCACCTCCTCAGTTCAAGCCATTCTCCTGCCGCAGCCTCCAGAGTAGCTGGGATTACAGGCACGACCCACCATGCCTGGCCTTAGTCTCAAGTTAAATTCAGGAAATAGCAAAGAGAAGTGATGATATGCTCAGTTTCTACCTTCAGTAGGCTGTTGTGTAAAATCACTGGAGAAGCTAGGAAGTTTAACAAGAAAAATGTTTTCAAATAAGCCCACTGGTAAAGTAAGATGACCTACTTTACACACACATTCTAGTTGGCTGTGGAGAGAAAACTTTTTAAGTGTTGTTGTCAAATTGTCCCAACCCAGAGTCACGTGTCAGATGCAAGAGGACCTGAATCAAAGGTAAAAATTAAGAATAAATTAGAAAAGAACTTTAAAATCAATACTAGGGATAAGAGTAAGGGTCAGATTAAGTTGTAATTAGTAACATTAATGAGTAGTAAGAAAATTACTGAATTCTACCCAGATTTTTCAAAAAATCATGGGGCCAGGCGCGGTGGCTCACTCCTGTAATCCCAGCACTTTGGGAGGACAAAGCAGGCAGATTGTTTGAGGTCAAGAGCTCAAGACCAGCATGGCCAAGTCTCTGCTAAAAATACAAAAAAATTAGCTGGGTGTGGTGGCACACGCCTGTATTCCCAGCTACTAGGGAGGCTGAGGCAGCAGAATCGCTTGAACCCAGGAGATGGAGGTTGCAGTAAGCCAAGATTGTGCCACTACACTTCAGTCTCAGCAACAGAGTGACTCTGTCTCAAAAAAAAAAAGAAAAAATATATTGGTTTACATGCTTCAATCTCAAATTGAAGTTAATGTTAAAATTAGAAAAACAGACTAAAAATATATGCTTATCTTTCTGTGCTAACCATGTACATCACTGGTTTAATTCCTGGGGGTACTGCAGCCTACCTCTACACTTGCCTATTACAAAAACTTTTTTTTTTTTACACTCCAAAATATTTCTTAATTATTTACTTATCAAGATAAACTCTTTCTCAGCCTACATATTCATGTTTCATAGTTCCCGAACACAAGTCAGTGACAAACTTCCATGTGATTCAATCCAAGCAAATTTTTTATATTCCCAAACCACTTTGCACTCTGAAAGATACCAGCCTTCCTCATCGCCTCAATATCTTTCACGGAATCCTAATTTCTGCAGAAATCTGCATATGCCTTATTTCTTGGTTCACCACAGCAAACTTAGAGAGAGCTGCAATCCCCAGGGATACAATGAATGCTCCAACAACATAAAACCTCAGATGCAAGGTGTTTGGTGTCAGCAAAGCACTGGAAACCAGGGTAGTTACTGTCCTTGACAGGTATACGTCAATCTTAAGTAATGAGATTCAGAAAATAACTATACGGTTTATGCGAGCCCAAAGCTTGAGGATAGCCACGTGGAAGCACAGTTTCAAGGTACCCTGATGATACAATCTGTAGTAAACAAAAACTCTTAAAAATGTAGTCTGAAGGCCAGGCGCAGTGGCTCAGGCCTGTAATCCCAGCACTTGGGGAGGCCGAGGTGGTTGGATCACGAGGTCAGGAGATCGAGACCATCCTGGCTAACACAGTAAAACCCCGTCTCTACTAAAAATACAAAAAATTAGCCGGGCGAGGTGGCAGGCGCCTGTAGTCCTAGCTACTTGGGAGGCTGAGGCAGGAGAATGGTGTGAACCCGGGAGGTGGAGCCTGCAGAGAGCCAAGATAGCGCCATTGCACTCCAGTCTTGGTGACAGAGCAAGACTCTGTCTCAAAAAAAAAAAGTAGTCTGAAAACTCAGACATACAAAATAGTGATAGCAATAAGAAAACAGAAACATTCTCACTAGAGAAATTTAAGTACTTTAAAATTAATCCCACATTTATTTAAATTTATTTAAAAATAAAAACAGGGCCGGGCGCGGTGGCTCAAGCCTGTAATCCCAGCACTTTGGGAGGCCGAGGCAGGCGGATCACGAGATAGGGAGATCAAGACCATCCTGGCTAACATGGTGAAACCAAAAATACAAAAAAAATTAGCTGGGCGTGGTGGCAGGTGCCTGTAGTCCCAGCTACTCGGGAGGCTGAGGCAGGAGAATGGCGTGAACCCGGGAGGCGGGGCTTGCAGTGAGCTGAGATCGCTGCACTGCACTCCAGCCTGGGCAACAGAGCAAGACTCCGTCTCAAAAATAAATAAATAAATAAAAATTAATAAATAAAATTGGAACATCTCTTTAATGTCCTCAGGGCCTGTTTAACTATGGGATAATTTATAGAAGATTGTTTTAAAACAAAATTTATGGCCACACATGGTGGCTCACACCTATGTAATCCCAGTGCTCTGCCAGGCCAAGATGGGAGGATCACTTGAGACCAAGAGTTTGAGACTAGCCTGGGCAATAAAGTGAGACCCATCTCTACAAAATTAGCCATGAACAAGCCTGTAGTTCCAGCTACTCAGGAGGCTAAGGCAGGAGGATTACTTGAGCCCACGAAGTTGAGATTGCAGTGAGCTATGATCATGCCACTCATGCACTCCAGTCTAGGCGACAGAGTAAGATTCTGTCTCTAAGAAAATAAATAAATAACAAAATAAAGATAAGGCCAGGCGCAGTGGCTCACACCTGTAATCCCAGCACTTTGGGAGGCCAGGGTGGGTGGATCGCTTGAGCTCAGGAGTTCAAGACCAGCCTGGGCAACATGACAAAACCCACCCTCTACAAAAATTACAAAACTTAGCCAGGTGTGGTGGCACTCACCTGTAGTCCCAGCTCTTTGGGAGGCTGAGGTGGGAGGATCACTTAAGCCCAGGAGACAGGAGCTGCAGTGAGCTCAGAATGCACTAATGCACTCCAGTCTGGGCAACGGAGTGAGACCCCGTCTCAAAAATAAAATAAAGATTTAATTAATACTGTACTACAAAAATATTATTGTTTTAATTTAATTAGTTAACTAATTAATTTTAGAGATAGGATCTCACTCTGTCGCCCAGGCTAGAGTGCAGTGGTGTGACCATAGCTCATTGCAGCCTCAACCTCCTGGGATCAAATTATTCTCTTGCCTCAGCCTTCCAAGTAGCTGGAACTACAGGGGCATGACACCAAACCCAGCCAATTTAAAAAATTTTTTTGAAGAGATAGGGTCTGGCTATTCTGCCCAGGCTGGTCTCAAACTCCTGGCCTCAAGTGATCTTCTAACCTTGACATCCTAAAGTGCTAGAATTACAGGGATGACCCACTGCACCCAGCCAGTTAAAATTTTTTTTGATAATGTCTAAGATAGGCTCATAATCCAAATTCCGCTCTGTGGTATCAGATAAGTAGTTTCAGTATATGTGTAATTATCAAAGGGGATTTAAATGATTTCCATGGCCATTAAGTTATTAATAAACTTATAGTTAGGACAAAACCAAGGTCACTGAGGTAATTTTTTAAAACTAAACAGTGCAGAAATGATAATCTTAATACTATATTCACAACTTGACACTACAAATAAAACTAACTGTACAAATAAACTACCAATGATATGAACTATTCTCTTTAGGAGAAGATTGCAGTTTTGAGATAATGTTATTTCTTCTCTTTTTAGCTCTTTGGCTTTTGGACATTTTGTTTCTCAGTGGAGCTCAGGCACTGTAAGGAAATGATATTAAAGCAGTCAGATATCTAACTTGTTGGCAGCCACTAAAAATCTTATTAAGACTGGAGTAGAAACAGCTTTTATATTGTGTGAATTTTAATTACCAATCTTCTATCCAATGATCACAGACCACTGTGCAACTGACTGTACAGAAATAAATGTCAATTCAGAAAGCACTTTAGTCTTCAGTTACAAATTTTTACCAAAAAATCCATCATATACAATTAATTTTCACAACAGAACACAAATTATTATTATTATTATTTTTTGAGATGGAGTCTTGCTCTGTCGCCTAGGCTGGAGTGCAGTGGTGCAAACTTGGCTCTCTGCAACCTCAGAATCCCGCGTTCAAGTGATTCTCCTGTCTCAGCCTCCCAAGTAGCTGGGACTACAGACGCACGCCACCACACTTGGCTAATTTTTTGTATTTTTAGTAGAGAAAGGGTTTCACCATGTTAGCCAGGATGATCTTGATCTCCTGACCTCATGATCTGCCCACCACGGCTTCCCAAAGTGCTGGGATTATTGGCTTGAGCCACCGCGCCTGGCCCCCCAACCTCTTTTTTTTTTGAGATGGGGTCTCACTCTACTGCCCAGGAGTGCAGTGGTGCAATCTAACCTCACCGCAGCCTCCGCTTCCTGTGTTCAAGTGATCCTCCTACCTCAGCCTCTTGAATAGCTGAGATTACAGGTGTGTGCAACCATATCTGGCTAATTTTTGTATTTTTATTTGAGACAGGGTTTCACCATGTTGGCCAGGTTGGTTTCAACAGGGACATGCCACCATACCCAGCCAATTAAAACGTTTTTTTTGAAGAGATAGGTCCGGCTATACTGCCCAGGCTGGTTTCAAACTCAAGGCTAGTCTCAAACTCAAGTGATCCACCCGCCTCAGCCTCGGAAAGCGCTGGGATTACAGGCGTGAGCCACCACACCCAGTCTATTCTTGACTAAAATGTAACCAAATGTTGAAAATCCTTTGTGGATGTGGTATATAGATGTTCAATCGTCATTACTGAAACTGTAATCACTGACTAAAATTATAAATGCCACCCACTACCAATTAAAATTTATAATACAGACATCTATAAATTTCTAGATTATTGTTTGCAGAAACACTTTGTTTTGTCAAGGCAGTCTTTGTAAAGGCTTTTAACTTTTGAAGTGAGCATGACAGCTTTGAATATCATGGTTCTGCATGTTAAATCCCTATGAGAGATTACTCCCCCTCCCCTCAACTAATGCTTCTATTTCTGCCTAGTGTGTCATTATCTCTTGGGAGGAAATTATTTCTTTAGAATTGGTCAGTCCTTTGTGTGCAAATTCAAATGGACAAAGCATGCAGTATACTTATACTATATATTATAACAGGCAAATATTACTGAAAAGCCCTAATGATACAGTCCTACAAACATCCTTTTTATTCAGGAAAATTCAAATTTATGCATAGAACTTTAAAAGATTAACCACTCAAACCCCAAATCTTAGTTTTTGCAGACTAACCACTGAAGGAAATAGAGTATATATGCATACAAATGAATTTCCTTTCTAGTTCCTGGGGATTTACCTCAACTTACCAGTTTACTAGGTAAGCTTTTCTTTTTTGTCTCTTACCCATCTGAGCATAGTTAAGGTTTTCAAGTTCTTTCTGGCCAAGAGCTTTTGCCAGAAATTAAAAAAAAAAAAAAAAGAAGAGAGAGAGAGAAAACTTATTTTTTCAAACTGTGGGGCAGAAATTCTAACAAAAATAAGAAAATATTAATTCCTTTCAAAAGTTCTAGGTTTGCTAGAAAGAGGTTTCCTCCCAAGTACCATTATTAAACACCCCACCCTAAACAGGAGATGGCAGAACTATAAAAAGTTCTCATCTCTTTGGATCAGTGGCTGTATATTAGAATTACCCAAGAAGTTTAAAAACTTAAGATGGCTGGCCTCCCCATTAGATTAACCAAATCAATTTCTGAGGGTATTTTTTTTTTCTTTTTTTTGAGATGGAGTTTCGCTCTTGTTGTCCAGGCTGGAGTGCAGAGGCGTGACCTTGGCTCACTGCAACCTCCGCCTCCTGGGTTCAAGCAATTCTCCTGCCTCAGCCTCCCAAGTAGCTGGGATTACAGGCATGTGCCACCATACCCGGCTAATTTTGTAGTTTTAGTAGAGATGGGGTTTCACCAGGTTGGTCAGGCTGGTCTCAAACTTATGCCCTCAGGTAATCCACCTGCCTCGGCCTCCCAAAGTGCTCGGATTACAGGCATGAGCCACTGCGCCTGGCCTATTTTTCTGCTTTAAAAGCTTCCCAGGTGATTCTAGTACACAGCAACATTGAAAATAAATGTCTAGACAACAGAGGACATGATTCCTTATGAGAAGAAAAGGAATTCCTTATAAGAAAGGTTTAAGAGGCCATGGAATACATAAAAGAATGCTATGAAATTTACATAGGCTATATACGATGTTCACAAAGTCAACCAGAGCACACATACAGAGTCATCCTTACTTGGATTCAAAGTTGGAGGGAGTTGCAAAGAACTTTACGCATCAGCTGACTCTATACTTTTGATTATACACCTCTGTGAGCAAAAAACTTAAAAGCATGAACTATGCATATATCTCTTTATAAACTGGACAAATGTACCTACTGTATTTACAGATAGATACTATAAGCATACACAAGATAAAATATTTTAAGGGGATGAAAGAATGTACATAATTTTAAGATTAAGTTTTGTCAAAACTACAAAATACCTTTACGTTTTGCTCTCCAAATACCATGATTTGTCTTCATGTTCTGTGTGCTTAGTTTTTAAATGCATTGCACACTGTGATAGTTTTGTATCAGCAATAGCTAATATAACAAGGTACAACATCCACAAAGGTCAAGGGTCACTTTGCCAGTTATTTTGCAACAAGTCTTCAGCTCTAGCCTTGGCGTTAAGGGCAGGGCGGCAGGAGAGCTGCAGGCTACATTTCCAAGATTCCCTTGCTAGAGGGTTTCCAGCTGGGGTTCTGCCAATAGGAGAATGAAATTGGGAGGGAGGGAGATTTTTCTTCTTTTTTTTTTTTGTATTGCAGGAGCACCTCCGCAGCAGCTTCCTGATCTCTTCTCCCTTTTGCAACTTCAGCCCATCCATTTGGTATTCATAAATCATTTGTAACCAGCTCCCTACATTACATTCTTTTCTGCTTGGAATATCTAGAGTTGTTTTTGATTCCACCATAGACACTAACTGAGTCATCATTAAAAGACAGGGCATGACAAGCCATATTTAAAATGATACTGATAATTTCCTTTTTGGAAGGGCCAAGTTCTTTTCAGATCTGATTACGTCATCACTGTTTGTCACCTCAAAGATTGGCTGATAAACCATTTTTAAAAGCAAGAGAAGTTCAGTTTTTTCACTTTCTTGTTCACATGTTTGGTTTATTAGTATTATCTCTAATTGACAGTTTCTCTGCAGAAATCTTTTAAAGCCATTTGTTCATTTATTGAGACTGAGTTTAGTTAATAATAGATACTATAATCTGTAAATCTCTGAATTGAGCACCAATGCTAAAAAGCTAAAAGCAAATGAAAACATGAAGGCACAACGCTCAACCCCTCTGTCCTGTCCCATTTCCACTCTTCTGCTGAAAAATGACCGATTAGCACATGGGCTGCAAAAAAGATGCCAGGGTCAATCTACATAGTATTTTTAAAGCTCAATTTCTTTATTTTATAAGGTGCCAAACAAGATAAATGTAAGTTATAATATAATAAATATGTTTTATAATAATAAATGTAAATAATTTCCCCCCTCACCCAGTGGGCCCTCTAGTAAACCATTCTTTGACATCTCCATTTTTTCCCACTGTCTGTTTTCACTACTTCAAAGAATGGGGGAAATTTGATGTTCAAATGTTTATAAATGCAGGATTAAACAAATTCCTAAAGCCTCCCAATCTTGAGTATATTAAAGTGAAGTGTCAATTTAAGAGGAGGATATAATCAGAAACTACAAGTTCTTTAAACACAGAATCCTTTTTACATGACCTTCTCATCTAGTTAATGTTACAAAAAATTTACTGTGGAAAATGCTGACCTACATGAACTGATTCAAATTTCAGATACAATGAAGACTTAAGGTACAGGAAATGTCACTTAGGGAAAAAAACTGACATGTCATATCCTAGTAAGAAGATGGTTTTCAGGGGTGCGATTTCAATGGAGTATTCTAAGAGATAAAAATAATCATATAATTCTTTTTGGCTCAGTAGATCGTTTCTGAATGACAAGTATGACAGATATTATACCCAGATAGTTTGTGAACTAAAAAGATAAATCTGAATTTAATTCTTAGAATAGCTCCAAGAACAAAACTGGATATTTTCTCTACATATATACAAGTAAATTCACCTATGTGCCATAGGTGGGTGAAAAGCTGTGGATAAATGCAAGGTTTCTTTTTGACCAAACATAGGAACATCGTTTTGCAAATACATATGCAATTTCCCAGTCCCTCTTTCACTTTTTTGTACAATTTTTAAAAATATTTTTATTCTGAAAGTTGCATTCAAAGAAGCTCAACTGTTAAAATGAAACACTGAGCTTCATGTTTATATAGCTTTATCTGGCAAGACTTTCAAAACATTTCAACATTATATTGAGTTAAAATTTTTTATTAAAAGTCTTTATTATGTTTCCTCTGAATCATTCTTGCTGTGTTCACTTATGCTTCTCAATCTTTAAAAGTGAATGTCCTCTTCTAATAAATAACAAAAATGTTATATTCTTTCTATAGTTGGTATTACACTACAATACTGAATACGTTTTTTAAAGCTACGCAGGTGCCCATCCTGGTTTACTCCCAAAAAAATAATGATTAAACATTCAAATGCAATGTGGTAGATTATAGTCAATCTTTGTATGTAAAAATCTTAAAGACTGATTATTATAATGGCTTATTTTCACTATGACAACCTTAACAAAGGTTGATATCTTGAACTAAAATGTCACTTAATGTTAATTATCTTTATAGAGGGTGCTATAGCTTTATATAATAAGGCGTTCACAATGTAACATGTTTCCACTTACTTTATTCACCAGGGGTATGTATCTCAGGCACGAAGCAGATATTTAAAAAGTACTTGTAGTTTAAAGAAGGTAAGTCTTAGACAATCGGTAGGGTACTATCATGGCTAGCTATTCTTCCCTGGCTTTCTTTCCTTTCCAATCTTCCCCTTCCCAACATAACGTTATTGCTTACCAACAATTCAGGCAATACGTGCTCACTGTGACGATTCCAACAATTGGAAAAGATTTTATAAAAAAGAAAATTAGGATAAAATCACTGTAGATCCTACCATCCAAAAATAATGACTTAAAATATTTAATCATTCCCCAGTTTGGGACATTTGTTTCCAATCTTTTCCTATCTTAAACAATAGAGAGAAACATTGTGTGTATATATATATATATATTTGGGCACTGGTGTCACTATAATAAATTCCTAGACAACACTGCTAGGTCAAAGGATATATCCTTTTATAGTGCATTTGACATAAACTACCAAACTTCCCTCTAGAAAGGTAATAACTCTTTACAGCCTATGAAAGTGTGGTCTTTCTTGTACTCACTGTAATAAAAACATACACAAGAGTAGAAACCACAGAGAAGCCTGGCCCATAAAAGGACAAAAAAGCTGAGTCAGGAGCTACAGAAGCAGCACACCAATGAGGAAGAAAGGTAAAAACAACTAAGATCTATACTGTTTTACAAAATAGAACAGAATCTCTATTTACACGTAGCTCCAGAAAACTGTATGTATTCCCATCCAAGAGTAGAAAAGACTAGAATGGAAGAGGACAAAGATGCGGACTTTTATCTATTTGTCTAAGTCAGAAAACAACAGAAAAATACCTCTTCTGGATCATCTGATACCTTACCTGTCCTTTTCTTTAGTTTACTTTCCTCCTAAAGCATAACCAGAGGCTGTAAAATGGAAGCTTGGCTGGATGCAGTTGAACTTTTACCCGATTTGTTTAACTCACATAGTGTAGCAATTTCAAAATGTGAATGTATTTATACAGGTCATGTGCACTCCAGTTCACATAGTCTCTATTATTCACTTTCTTAAATGTCATTGTCCCACTCATTTAAGATATCTACTTAGCCCTAGTGGCATTTGCACTTGCTACTTTCATATAAAACAATCATTCAAATTTCATAAAGTAGCAGTTTGGTAGATACTATCCTGTGGCACTTAATAAATGTTGATACTAAAGGCTAGTCTTTTTTTTTTTTGAGACAAAGTCTCACTCTTGTCCCCCAGGCTGGAGTACAGTGGTATGATCTCGGCTCACTGCAACCTCTGCCTCCTGGGTTCAGGCGATTCTCCTGCCTCAGCCTCCCGAGTGGGTGGAATTACAGGTGCTTGCCATCACTCCTGGCTAATTTTTGTCTTTTTAGTAGAGACGGGGTTTCACTATGTTGGCCAGGCTGGTCTTGAACTCCTGACCCTCAGGTGATTCGCCTGCCTCGGCCTCCCAAAGTGCTGGGATTACAGGTGTGAGCCACCGTATCCTGCCAAGGCTAGTCTTAAAGAAAATTTTCTTCCTAAACTCAGTATCAAAGGTAATCTTAAACAACAAAGTGGGACACAAAATTCCAACTGTTAATTGCTATTTGACTTAACTTGGGTATTTTATTTTCAGGAAACCATCACACTTACTACATTACAGACATTTCAAAACCCAAAACCCTTAGCCCTTTTAGCAACTGCTAATCACCAGCAGCAACATACACAGTGGTTAACAGTATGGCTCCTAAGCTAGACTGCCTGAGTTCAACACCTGGACTGATCAATTACTGGCTGCACCACCTCAAGTAAATCAATCTCTCTGCCTGTTACCTTATCCGTTGTAGTTTCTTCATAGGGTTGGAATGAAAATTAAATGTGATCACTTATGAAGCACTCAGACCAATACCTGGCACAAAGTATACATAATACGTATGCAATAAATGTGTATATTGTATAATACATATAGTATATATAAGATACACAATCATAAAAAATGTCTTGAAATATAAATATACAATACTTTCCCCTTATTGGCAGGAGATACGCTGCAAGACACCTCCCTTTCCCACTTCATGCCTGAAATTGCAGATAGTACCAAACTCTATATATTATGGTTTTTTCTATACATACATATCTATGATAAAGTTTAATTTATAAATTAGGCACAGGAAGAGATTAACAAAAATAACCCATAATAAAATAGAATAGCAATAACCATATACTGTAGTAACAGTCTGTGAATGTGGTCTCTCTCTCTCGCTCTCTCAAAATATCTTGGTGTTCTGTACTCACTCTCCTTCTTCCTTTTTATCATGTGTCGATCGATCTGTTAACCAAGAGGGTTACTAAGTGACTAATGAGTGGGTAGCATATACAATGTGGATATACTGGACAAAGGAATGACTCACATCATGGATGGGATGGAGCAAGATGGTGCTAGGTTTCATCATACTACTCAGAAGGTTGCACAATTTGCAACTTATGAATTGCTTATATCTGGAATTTTCCATTCAAAATTTTTGACTGTAGTTGACTGTGGGTCACTGAAACTGCATTAAGTGAAACTGTGGATAAGGGCGTACTACTGTACAGATAGTCCTCACTTCGCATGGTGGTATGAGACCATTAAAATGCCTGTGAAAGCTGAAACTAGGCAAAGTGATCTTAATAATCGATGAGAAAAATTACCACTGTTCCATGACCTTTAAAAATTTTTGTTAGCACATTAAAAACGTTCTTATGGTTCATCACAAAGGTATAGAATAATTTTTAAAAATAGTAAAACTAATATTTATTTAGTACATTGTAATTTAAAACATTAGTAACATTGAGAATTGAAGTGTTTTATTTCTTTGTAAAAACTTATCAAGGGTAGTTTGAACAGTGGTTGCCTTCTTTTTGCCATTATATAATTTGCAATGTAGAGTGAATATCTTTTCTATACTTTTAGCAGTTACATTCCTTACTAAGTCCAGATCAGATACTGTATTTCGAGCACCTGATGGCAAGGTGCGTAAATGCTCAGGTTATTTGAAAACCTAAGACTCTATGATACAGAAAAGAACGAAGATATAAAAGAATGAAAAGAGACAAGCAGAAGACTTACATTGTATTGATGATTAGCAACAGGTTTGTAATTGGTTGTTACAACTTTTTCCAGCTGTTGTGATAGCCTCACAGGTTTGGAAGACTCTTCTATTTGCAATCTGAAAAATAATATAAGGCATTATTAACACTCTTGTTTAGCAGAGTGAAATATGAAGAGTTATTACTTCTATAATTCTTTTTATTCAATAACTAATATATTAAAAGGTAACCTCAGAAGATATACTAGCATTAATACTTTTAAAATGCACTGAATATATGTGACTATAATGTAGAAACCAGTACCTAAGCTAAGCATACAAACTATTACAATGCCACAATGTACTTTTCACCCGCTTATTATATAGGCAAATCTTAACCAGTAAAACCAAGAAGCTAATCAGCCTTAAATTTCTGGGGAAAAAAAAATCTTCATGTAAAAATAAATCATCTTAAATTACATGGTGTAAAATCAATCAAGTTATTAATTCAAAATGTCTACTCAGCTGATAAAGATAAAGGCAAATAAAAAGAGAATATATCAACACTCAAGGTTTACTGAACAGCACAGATAGAGAACACTTCTATCATCACAGAAATCTCTACTAGACAGCACTGCTCTAGAACTGCTGCAGGACACCATCTAAATGGATCCTGTCTCTACAAAAAATTAAGAAAAAACAATTAGCCACGCACAGTGCCTGTAGTCCTAGCTGCTCAGGAGGCTGAGGTGGTAGGATCACATGAGCCTGGGAGGTCGAGGCCACAGTGAGCTGTGATTGTGCCACTGCACTCTAGCCTGGGCAACAGAGTGAGACCATGTCTCAGAAAATAAAATATAACTCAAAACACTGCTTTTGAAAATATATGCCACCATATATAGTATATTATAAAACATAATAGTTGACTAGTATATGTATATTTAAGTAGCAATCTTAGGATATTTTGTTTTATATTAAGTATAGAAAGACTCATAATCATTTACTTATTTAGAAAATTAATTCACTTCGTATATCAGCACAGTAAATTTAAAAAACTGTTTTAAGGAAGGAAAAGTACAGCTTTCTAAGCCAACTATTTTTAATGATGCAAAAGTTATCACTGTACCTTTTAAACTCATCAGCAAGATATCAAAATACAAGATTGTAATATATTTAAGAAAACTGCATAACATATCTAGTTAAATTATAATTGAAGAGTAAGTGTAAAACAAGCATTTTTGGACAAAAGCTTATGTTTATTATTTATAGATCCTCATTGAGAAACTACTCAAGAATTTATTTCAGTAAGAAGGAAAATGAATCCAACAGGAACCAGTGAGATGCAATGGTTACAGCAAAAAAATTGGAAACCATGTTAGAAAATTGGCTTTAATTTTTAAAAAAAGGCAGTTGTTTTTTTTTTTTAACGGTGAAACTAACATGAAAGATGAGAAGGAAGAGATCAGACTGGATGCATTTTAAGTTTGTTTGTTTTCTAAATGTTCTGCAATAAGCATCTATTACTTTTATAACCCGAAGAAGTACACTTTCTTAAAAAGAGAAGAAATATTATAATTTCTTGGATGGTTCATTTGAAAACCACAAAAATGCTGGCTATTAAAAAATAATACGAGTTTAACACTATGTATTATTTTATTTGAATGGGGCTTTAAATTCTTTGGATCAATAAAACAGAAACTAAAAACAATTTCCATTTTAAATTCCTTCAAAAGCAGAATTAAGTATAAAAGGTGCTTGCTTGTATAATGTTCCTATTATTTAATTCCTTGGATGAAGATAATTCTGTATTTACTTCTGTTTATTTTCAGGTATATACTGTCAAACTGCTGAGAAGATATAAGGTATATCTACCAACTGCCTTTTCAATTTGAAATCTAAAAATGTCATAGGTTTTGTTTTTACCATGATCCCCAAATTCAGTGTACTCACTTCTGTATGGAAATGTAAATATTTAAATTATTCCAGTTATTTATAAATCCGTACTTATCCTTTAAATACATAAGATGACTTACTTTATAAAGTACAAACAATTCTCTGGAAGTGTCTTTAGAAACTTACTGGATATGTAACCATAAATAATACTTACAATTATACTTTGCTTTTCATGTGCCACATCGAGTTTCTATGAACATGGATTAAATTTTCTTGCTAAGACTGAGAAATCAACTAGCTAGAGTCTGGAAGGGAGACGTGCGACCCAAGGATGGATTTAGATTTATGATTCTTCGATGGCCTCTTACTATTCTCAGGGTGCAGCACAAGTTCCTTCATAGGACTTTAAGACTCTCTGGGATCTAGTCCCTACGTATCTCTCTGGTTCTCCCTACCATTATCCTGTATCTGCCTCTGGCTCCAGACTCTGGAAGGAGCCTCTTGCTGTCAATCATAGCAAGTGTTTACTGGGTACCCACTTCTGCCAGGCACTGGGTTAGAGGTTGGAGACACAGCAGTAAAGACTTGCTCTAGTGGAAGACAAGCATTTAATACTATAATTAACTGCAGGACTGAAGATGACCAAGGGTGATGGAGGGATGGCAGGACAACTGACTGCATACTGATAAAAAGAAAATACTAATTCCAACGTGTGCATTTTGAGGGTAAAGTGGAGCAGAGCTGCTCATGCTTGTAAGAGATAAGGCGGGCTGGGCGTGGTGGCTCACACCTGTAATTTGGAAGGTGGAGGCAGGCAGATTACTTGAGGTCAGGAGTTCAAGACCAGCCTGGGGAACACAGTGAAACCCCGTCTCTATTAACAATACAAAAATGAGCTGGACATGGTGGTGCATGCCGGTAATCTCAGCTAGTCAGGAGGCTGAGGCATTAGAATCGCTTGAACCCAGAAGGCAGAGGTGGCAGTGAGCCAACATCGTGTCACTGCACTCCAGCCTGGGCGACAGAGTAAGACCCTGTCTCAAAAAAAGAAAAACAAAAAAGAAGAGATAAGACAAAAAGATTAGGTGGAAATGATTCCTCCGAGGAAAGTTATGTCAAAGCTCTAAGAGATAACCCTTCAGAGAGAGAAAAATGATTGAAGACAGATACAGGAATGTTTACAAAGTGTTAGGACAGCTAAATGTGTTAACTTGGTCGGGGGTGGAAGTGGTGGGAAACACAGCTAAGTGTCAGTCTGTTTCTGAACATACCTGTGTCCTAATCTTAGCCCCATCTCCCTCTAATGCAATCAGCTCTCAGGGGTCTGGCCTCTCTAAATGGTAATCTGTTATGTTGCCACTAAATTATCTTCCCTGTTTTAGTCATCTCCACGATTTGATCTTATGAGACATTCAAGGAAGGAGGCATGCACTAGCTCCTACCTTCCATATTAAATGATTGTTCCCATTACTTCACAATTTGAAATTTCCTCAGGGTTTCAGTTTGTTTAGTGAAGTGCTTCTTTATAAACAGTAGCTTATTCTGGTCACACTCTCACACTTGAATTTATTTGTAGCCACTGCATCCAGACTCAGGTTTATGTAGCATACTTTCAATTTTAATTCAACAATTCTAAAAGCCAATTTCATCACTCATACAGTGTCATGTAGTTTTTATCCTCAAAGCATTTAACCTTTTACATAAAGGAAAACACTGGTTTAAAAAAAAAAAACAACAACTCATTTAAAAAATTTAACTGTTCTATTATACATTTAAAATTAAAAGAGGACATCTTATGATTCAAAACTAAAAAGGTTAATGCATGAACTGAAAATATAATAAAGAACTAAATCTTAAAGTACTTTAACTCACTTTGAATCATTTAAAATAATTTAGCAGGGTTCTTTACTTAGCACTAAATAATTCATTTAACACTATCTCATGAAGTGTCAAGAACAATTGGCAACTCCATTTCATCACTGAACAGTGTACTAAATTAAACATTACCAACCTCAATATGCTTTCAAAGTCAAGGTAAGGTTTATCTAGGTTTGTACAAAATAATATAATTTGGAAATACGTGGTTTGTAAAGCAGAACAACAAACTACATAGAGAGGTATTAGTCTGACCTGGGAGTGAGCTAAAAGGCTACCCTGACCATTTTAAAAAACAGTCTCCACTTTTTCAGAAAATTTAAAAATACAGTGTTGTTTTCAAGAAACAGAAATAGAAAAATAATGGCCGATCACTTAGATACAGCCAGGCTACGTTTTACTTTATTTTGTAAACCATAAAAAAAATACTTGGTGCTGGCTGTGAGTGATGGCTCACGCCTGTAATCCTAGCACTTTAGGAGGCAGAGATGGGCAGATCGCCTGAGGTCAGGAGTTCAAGACCAGCCTGGTCAACATGGTGAAACCCAGTCTTTCCCAAAGATACAAAAAAATGAGCTGGGCATGGTGGCAGGTGCCTGTAATCCCAGCTACTCAGGAGACTGAGGCAAGAGAATCACTTGAATCCAGGAGGCAGAGGTTGCAGTGAGCTATTGTGCCACTGCACTCCAGCCTGGGCGACAAGAGCAAAGTTTCGTCTCAAAAACAAAAAACAAAAAAAACTTGGTGCAAATTCAGAATATAAATACATATTCTTCAAATGCCAGGACTAACCATGTCTTCTGGTATTCCCCACAGACATAGAGAAAGTGCTTGGAAACATACAGTACATTTATAAAATAATTGCTATGCTAGTCATAAATCATGCATATCTATTTGTCACAATGCAAGACTATTAAGTATCAAGTAACAAATTAAGTCAAGCTTGAACTAGAATTCATTCTAATGAAATAAAACTCCATTTATTTAAAAACATCAGGCCTGGCACAGTAGCTCACGCCTGTAATCCCAGCACTTTGGGAGGCTGAGGTGGGTGGATCACGAGGTCAGGAGTTCGAGACAAGCCTGGCCAACATGATGAAACCCCGTCTCCATTACAAATACAAAAATTAGCTGGGTGTGGTGGTGCGTGCCTGTAATCACAGCTACTCGGGAGGCTGAGGCAGGAGAATCGCTTGAACCCAGGAGGAGGAGGTTGTGGTGAGCTGAGATCTCGCCAATGCACTCATGCCTGAGCAACGGAGCGAGATTCCATCTCAAAAACAGACAAACAACAACAACAAAAATTGCAATTTTAATTTTAGGGAACTTTAGAATGGTATTCTTGGAAATTCAAGTTGGTGAAGTATGAAAGTAGTCCCTAAATTATTTGCCTGAGTTACAACATCAAAAACACTAAAATACTTGGGAAAAAATAAAATACAGGATACAGGTGGCTGGGCGCAGTGGCTCATGCCTGTAATCCCAGCACTTTGGGAAGCCGAGGCAGGTGGGTCACGAGGTCAGGAGATCAAGACCATCCTGGCTAACATGGTGAAACCCCATCTCCACTAAAAATACAAAAAATTAGCTCGGCGTGGTGGTGGGTGCCTGTAGTCCCAGCTACTTGGGAGGCTTAGGCAGGAGAATTCCTTGAAGCCAGGAGGCGGAGATTGCAGTGAGCTGAGATCACACCACTGCACTTCAGCCTGGGTGACAGAGACTCCATCTCAAAAACAAAACAAACCAACAAAAAAGCCAGGTATCTGTCTAACAGAATAGCTTATATTCAGGAAGCTTAATTTAATTTAATTTGAGATAGGGTCTCTCTATGTTGCCCAGGCTGGAGTGCAGTGGCGTGATACCAGCTCACCACAGCCTCTGCCTCCCAGGTTAAAGCGATTCTTGGGATTACAGGCATGTACCACCACACCTGTTTTTTTTGTTTGTTTGTTTTGTATTTTTAGTAGAGACAGGGTTTCGCCATGTTCGTCAGGCTGGTCTTGAACTCCTGTCCTCAAGTGATCTGCCTGCCTTAGCCTCCCAAAGAGCTAGGACTACAGGCGTGAGTCACCGTGCCCAGCCAAGAAGGAAAGGGGGGATGAGGCATAAAAGCTTATACATTGGGTACAGTGTACACTATTTGGGTGATGGGTGCATCAGAATCCCACAAAGCACCACTAAGGAAATTACTCATGTAACCAAACACCACCTGTTCCTCAAAAACCTACTAAAAATTAAAAACAAAATTTTTTTTTTAAAAAAAGAATAACTGGGCTCAGATTTCTGGCTTCAGCAACTATAACCTAAGCAGGGTAGACAGACTACATCACTGTAAAACTGTTTCCTATGGGACTCACCATATTTTACTAGAAAATTTGTAAATTACATGCTCCATTTTCAGATGTAGAAAAACTATTCCAGTTGAAAATAAGAGAAGAAAAATTACCACCTTCTATTTTGAATTCTTAATGTTTTACATAAAGATACCAGTTTCTCTTTCCGCCTCACACTTACATTAAAATAGATACAAACATCTGATGTAGAAAGCTTCAAGAGTAACTCTTTCCTCCGGACAAGAAATAAGGACCAGCTGGGCAGAGCGGCTCATGCCTGTAATCCCAGCATTTTGGGAGGCCGAATCACTTGAGGTCAGGAGCTCAAGACCAGCCTAGCCAACATGATGAAACTCCATCTCTACTAAAAATACAAAAAATTAGCCAGGCATGGTGGCTCACATCTGTAATCCCAGCTACTCGGGAGGCTGAGGCAGGAGAATCGCTTGAACCCAGGAGGCAGAGGTTGCAGTGAGACAAGATTGTGCCACTGCACTCTAGCCTGGGCAACAGAGTGAGACTCTGTCTCAAAAAAAGAGACAGAAATAATGACTAACAATGACTATCATTGTATAACCTTGGTTATATAAAATTAAATAGCTTTGTTACTACTATAAGGAAATAGTCAAGATCAACTTCTGGAATTACTAGTCTCTCTATTATTAATATCTAAAGAATACGTTTTAGCTCATATTTTTTCCCATCAAAAAAACAAAGCTCAAGGGCTACCTAGCATAGAAATACAATACGAATAAAATGACAACTGTAACAAAAATAAGACATTTAAAGAACACTTACTGTGTGCTGGAAACTGTGGTAAGAACTTTCCCTATATCATCTCAATATCATTTTTTCCTCATAGTAAGCAAAAACAAAACAAAATCGGATTTTTCTTCTCAATCTAGGGTTCATGCGATTAATCCTAACTCTGTATGGTCCCCAAAAGGCCGTGTAACAGAATAAAAATCTCTAATTAAAATCTCATGAGGGGCTGGGCGCGGTGGCTCAAGCCTGTAATCCCAGCACTTTGGGAGGCCGAGACGGGTGGATCACGAGGTCAGGAGATCGAGACTATCCTGGCTAACACGGTGAAACCCCGTCTCTACTAAAAAAATACAAAAAAACTAGCTGGGCGATGTGGCAGGCGCCTGTAGTCCCAGATATTCAGGAGGCTGAGGCAGGAGAATGGCGTAAATCCGGGAGGCGGAGCTTGCAGTGAGCTGAGATCCGGCCACTGCACACTCCAGCCTGGGCGACAGAGCGAGGCTCCGTCTCAACAACAACAAAAAGATCTCATGGAACTCAGTTCAAAGTAATTTCTCCTTGTTAGTTCAGCCTCCCTACAACTAACACAATTCTATACACACACAGAAAGAGCACATTCTCCTTTACAACACTGAAAAAAAGATTCCTAGTAAGTCAATGTCACTAAGTCATTGGGACATAACCATGGTTATAATTACCCTTGTCAAAATTACAGTTGGGCCACTGTATCTGCATATTGGGCACATGCAGATTCAACAAACTGTGGATAGAAAATATTTGTTTAAAAAAACCCCAAAAAACTGGCTGGGCACAGTGGCTCACGCCTATAATCCCAGCACTTTGGGAGGCCAAGGCGGGCGGATCACTTGAGGTCAGGAATCTGAGACCAGCCTGGCCAACATGGTGAAACTGTGTCTCTATTAAAAATACAAAAATTAGCCAGGTGTGGTGGCAGCTGCCTGTAATCCCAGCTACTCAGGAGGCTGAGGCAGGAGAATCGTTTCAACCCAGGAGGTGGAGGCTGTGCAACTGCACTCCAGTCTGAGTGACAAAGCAAGACTCCGTCTCAAAAAACAAACAAAAACCCCAAAAAACAACAATAAAACAAAATGAATTAAAAAAAACAAAACAAAACAGTATAACCACTACTTACACAGCATTTACATTGTTAGGCATTGTAAGTAATCAAGAGATTTAATAACATATCGGTCCCCAACCTTTATGGCACCAGGGACTGGTTTTGTGGAAGACAATTTTTCCACCAACAGTGTGGAAGGTGTGGCAGATGGTTTTGGGATGAAACTGTTCCATTTCAGATCATCAGACATTAGTTAGATTCCCATAAGGAGCATGCAACCTAGATCTCTCGCATGTGCAGTTTACAGAAGGGCTCATGCTCCTTTGAGAATCTAACGCCACTGCTGATCAGAACAGAGGCGGAGCTCAGGCAGTAATGCTCGCTTGCCCCTGCTCACTCCTCCTGTGTGGCCTGGTTCCTAACAGGCATGGACCAGTATGCGGCCCAGGCGTTGGGGACCCCTGATTTAAAGCACACAGAAGGATGCAGGTAGGTTATATGCAAATACAACACGATTTTATATAAGGGACTTGAGCATCCGAGAATGTTGGTATCTGAGGGTGTCCTGGAATCAATCCCCTGGGGATACCAAGAAATAACTGTATTTCATTCTTACATTTTGTGAAAAGTTATGTACTATACTGAGAATTTAATTTGCAAATTACTTTGTATATTCTGAAAACATAAAATCCATTTAATAAAAATAATAGTAGCACATACATCCTCCAAATATTTTATAGAATGAACATGGGTAAGACGTAACTAAATGAAAAAATGAAAAACTCTCAACCTAAACTGCTGGCAGATTTGGAAGAGAAATCTGTAAGTTTTAGCCAATAAATCCTCCATTTATCTCATTTGAAAGTATAGCATTTCTCATATAATAGCAACTCCATAAATATTCTTTAAGCAAATGGATAAATGACACCTTTGTTAGACAATTAGATCACAAAGAAAAAGGCCGAGTCCCATATTAACAAATACCATAATTCTACCTAATTTTATACATGTGGACTATTTTCATGTCTAAGTAAAACCCTAATACTGCCTTGCTAATTTCATTATCAACGGAATTAAACAACTACAAAAACCCTAAACAACAAATGTTTCCACCAGCAACTGTCAATGTAAAAGTCATTTAAAAACATAAATAGGCCGGGCGCAGTGGCTCACGCCTGTAATCCCAGCACTTTGGGAGGCCGAGAAGGGCGGATCACGAGGTCAGGAGATCGAGACCATCCTGGCTAACCCGGTGAAACCCCATCTCTACTAAAACATACAAAAAACTAGCCGGGCGAGGTGTCAGGCGCCTGTAGTCCCAGCTACTCGGGAGGCTGAGGCAGGAGAATGGCATGAACCCGGGAGGCAGAGCTTGCAGTGAGCGGAGATCTGGCCACTGCACTCCAGCCTGGGCGACAAAGCGAGACTCTGTCTCAAAAAAAAAAAAAAAACATAAATATATCACTTCAGCATTCATCTATCTTTTGTGCACCTGATTGCAATTTGTTATTTTTTAAAGGATAAGTTCTACAAAAGAAAATGTATTTTCTAAACATATGTATTTCATTTTTGAAAGGGGGAGATGGAGGCTGATATTTGCAGGGTGAAAGAAGGGAAAAAGTATTCATGGCAAGAAGCAGGAAGAGCAGTAGAGTGCTGAGACTGCCCGTGAGTGAGAGCAAACACACTTGGCCCAAAGTCAGTTTAAAAAAAAAAAAAGAAGTTCCAGCAGAAGGCGCAGCTTGGAAGAAGGCAGACAGAAGGCTGGGAGAAAGTCCAGGTAAAGTAACAGGGTGAGGGCTGAGCTGATATACGAATATGAAAAAGTTATGAAGAAGCCTAGTTTTAAAACAGCACCTTTATAGGAAGTTTCAGTATTTTGGGAGTAAGATGTTTTTCAGAGGACTGCAATAGTAAGTATATATCAATCTATTAGAATGTGAATCTAAGTGGCAATGAGGAAATTTTAGGGCTTTGAATTAACAAGTAAATGTATTATATCCTTATCTGGCAGGGGTACTGAAGGGATTGCAGATAGTAAATATTAAATGACTTGGGCAAGTATCTCTGGAAATATTGATTAATTATCTGTAAGCTTCCTGAAAACAGGGACCACGATCATATGCCTAGGGCCCAAAACAGGCATGTAAAACCCAGTGTGTTGAATAAACAAATAAGGGGGAAAAAAGAAAAGTCTTAGGCTCCATTTCATCAGAGAGGGTTATTTTGCTTTCAAATCATAAGGCTTACAGTAATACAGGTTAACATTTAGATTCAGCATTTAAGAGAATAGATATAAAATGCATTAAAGCTTGCTTTTCACTCTGTAGGAAATAGCCAGTAAAGGAAAATACTCCATTGTTGACTTGAACTGTCCAATATGGTAGCCACTAGCCGTATGTGTCTATTTAAATTAATTAAAAATACATAAAATTAAGAATTCACCTCCTCAAGGACACTAGCCACCTTTCAAGTGCTTAACTGTCACATGTAGCTAGTGGCTATCATATCGGACAACAAAAATACAACACACTTCTACCACTGCAGAAAGTCTATTGGATGGTGTAAGAGAATCACAAACTCAAATGTCTACAGGGGCCTGTCCAGTGCAGTAGGACGTAAGAGAGAGAGGTTGGGGCTAGAGCAAACCAGAAAATAGAGAATATGGTCCACCCCAGGTGGGTAGCAAGTCCTCAGCTCTAGCTGGTTATCACTCTGTAGGAATGTAGGCACAGTATTTATTATCAGATCTTCTAATTATTTAAGAATGCAGACATATATATATTATATTTATTTACTTTTTTTAAGGCAGGGTCTTGTTCTGTTGCCCAGGTTGGAGAGTGCAGTGGTCTGTGGTACGATCACGGCACACTGCAGCCTCAACCTCCTGGGCTCATTCGATCCTCCTGCCCCAGCTGCCCTAGTGGCTGGGAAAAAAGGTGCATGCCACCACGCCCAACTAATTTTTGTAATTTTTTTTTTTTTTTTTTTTTCCGTAATAACAGGGTTTTGCCATGTTGCCCAGGCTGGTCTCAAACTCCTGAGCTCAAGTGATCCGCCCACCTGGGTCTCCCAAAGTGCTGGGATTACAGGCATGAGTCGCCATACTCAGCCAAGAATTTATAATTTTCTTTCCTTTTTTTTGAGAGGGAGTTTCCCTCTTGTCACCCAGGCTGGAGTGCAATGGCGTGATCTCAGCTCCCTGCAACCTCTGCATCCTAGGTTCAAGCAATTCTCCTGCCTCAGCCTCCTGAGTAGCTGGGATTACTGGCACCCACCACCATGTCCGACTAATTTTTGTATTTTTGGTAGAGACAGGATTTTGCCATGTTGGCCAGGCTGGTCTTGAACTCCTGACCTCAGGTGATCCAACCACTTTGCCTCCCAAAGTGCTGGGAATATAGGTGTGAGCCACTCTGCCCGGTCGGTAATTATAATTTTCTGTGAAATCATTTAACAAACATTGCTAACTAATTCAATTTTTTAAATGAGCAATTCTCCCATACCAAACCAAACCAACAGAAAACCCTTTCAAGACCAAAACACATACACCGGCTATACCATGTCACTAGTTGGCTGTTCTGATCTATATATATCTATATTCCAGGGGTTTTTCACTTTAAACAAAGCAGCAGCAAAGAGTTATTACTAGAAGCAGCAAAGTCATGGCACAAGTGGGAAATAACCACTGGTATCAAGACTACAGTCTTTGAAAGGAACAGCAATTCCCTTTCCCTCCATCCCCATGCTCCCATCCTAAGGTGAATCCATGAGTTGGCTGATGGGCTCTCCTAGATTGTTCTCAGGACAGTGCATGGCAGTTGGTGTTCAGGCTAAGAATTAAAAAACAAAACAACAACAACAACAACAAAAAACCCTCCACGTAATACAGAAATTGGATCATTTTTGGCATATAAAACCAGCATCTTCACAGGATTCAACCTAATAGCTTCCTCTTAGTGAAAGACTTAATACTGACTTGAATTCTTCTACATGAGAATATAATTCAAATCCCTAACTAAGTCCCAGCAGAACTGTGACAAGCCCATGACCACAAAGCTTGTAAGGGGCAGAGCGGGGGGGAAAATTCAAATTCCTTGTTCTGTGTTCATTACCTGTATCATAATTGCATCTTAGATATAATGAAGCAATGCAGGCATCTTTTTAAGCTTATTAACTATATACTATCCCAATTTAAAATATTTATAGCTATTTAAGAAAATATATAATGTCCACACTATGTCCATTACATGCCATAAAAATATGGCAGCTTACAGTTTTGGGTAATTTCTTACACATCTGATTCAAATGTGTTCTGAAGGGGCCTATGCCCAGTGAGGGAATGATGAGTCACATTGGACTTTGTTTTCTCCAAGATTTCTGTTAGAAACAACAAGCATCCACAAGTTTTTGGTATGTGTTGAGTAAGGTCAAATAGATGACAGACTAATGGAGTCTTTTTGTTCGTGTCTTGTTTTTATTTTTTTAAATTACTGCCTAACTTCTGTTTTTCAAAGAAACACTGTAAGACTGTCAATCCACTGCCTAACTTTCACTTTTCTAGGAAGAGTATATCACTAGCATTCCAGAGTCACTATATTACCTCTGTTAGCTAGACAACACAAGATCTCCACTAAACAGTCCAAAATATAAGCATCTTACCTTATGATCAGAACATTTCGACTATCTTACCTAGCTTCCTTATCTCTTAGATTCTTTCCTTTTGAAATATCTGTATCTGGAACTTGAAGATATGTTCAGGGGATACTTTTACCTTAAGCAGTGGCATTACTTCTAAGTCACCAGCACTCTGGTTGCAAACAAACACACATGCCCAAACAGGGGAGGGGCCGGGGAGGCAGGCAGCTCACCTAACAACTGCTTCTCATGAATCTGTGAGCAACAAGATAACTAAGACTGCACTGCCCGGAGATTTTGTCCAAATAATTATACATTTTGGTTACTTTCAATTTATTCACTGCAATATATTTTTTTCTCCCCCCCCCGCCCCCCCTTTTTTTTTTTTGAGAATTTCACTCTTGTTGCCCAGACTGGAATGCAATGGTGCGATCTCGGCTCACTGCAACCTGTGCCTCCCAGATTCAAGCAATTCTCCCGCCTCAGCCTCCCAAGTAGCTGGGACTAGAGGCAGGCACCACCACGCCTGGCTAATTTTGTATTTTTAGTAGAGACGGGGTTTCTCCATGTTGATCAGGCTGGTCTCAAACTCCCAACCTCAGGTGATCTGCCCGCCTCGGCCTCCCAAAGTGCTGGGATTACAGGCCTAAGCCACCGCGCCTATTTTTTTTTCTTTCCTTCAAGTCAGGCATGAATTATCATGCTACTTAATGAAAGCAAACTGCTTTTCATCTTGGAAAGTTCAGATTCCAAAATAAATGTGTGTGTGACAGGGAAGAGGAATGAGGGAGTGGGAAGAGCGAAGGGAATCAGAAGGGACAGCACGTGATGGAAGAAACTCTTTACTGCTAATGCTTTTCCTGTTAAGCAGACACTCTACACACTATTTTAGTACAGGCATAAAGCAGAAATATATGAGGGGAAAAAACGTTGAGCTGATCAGGGACCATTTATTACTCCTCAATACATGACCAAGTGGCTACTCTTTCCATGATAGAAATAAAATCACCTTAAACTCCAACGGATGATAAATGAGAAAATACTTGAGTTTTATTCTTTAAAAACTTTTCAGGCCAGGCGTGGTTTGGGAGGCCGAGGTGGGAGGATTACCTGAGGTTAGGAGTTTAAGACCAGGCTGGCCAACATGGTGAAACCTTGTCTCTACTAAATATACAAAAAATTAGTCAAGTGCAGCGGCGCACACCTGTAATCCCAGCTACTCTGGAGGCTGAGGCAGGAGAATGGCTTGTACCTGGGAAGCGGAGGCTGCGGTGAGCTGAGATCATGCCACTGCACTCCAGCTTGGGCTACAGAGTGAGGCTTCAACTCAAAAACAAACAAACAAAAACCTTTTCAAACTCTAACTCCAAATAAAGTGCCTAAATAATTTGATATGGTTCCCAGGAGTGGGGATGAAAGCTTTTCTATTAGAAGAACCAGTAATATTTATAACTCAATATTAAAGAGAGTAAAAATGCCAGTAATTGTGCATTAAAAATTAGAGACTAAAGCAAATTTATGGCATACAAAATAGCCTTAAATAATACTTGGAGTAAAAGAATGTACCATGGTATGGCAGGTCTGAAACCAAGCTCTGGTTTTAAGTTCCAGTTCCGTCCCTAGGTGTGATCTTTGGTCAAGTTATTCAACTTCTTTAGTCCTTTGGTGCTCTCATGGAAAACAATGAGAATTGTAATAGAAATAAGTGAGATAATCTTTATAAAACACTGAGTAAATGGCCTGTCCCATAGTATGTATTCCAGTACCCATATTGATATGGTTCCCAGGAGTGGGGATGAAAGCTTGGCATACAAAATAGCCTTAAATAATACTTGGAGTAAAAGTTCTGTTCATATCACATATTGAACAGAAATGTATGGGAGTTATTTGAATAAGCATAACTTTTAATATTTATTTAGTTTACATATTGGATTTTAGAATCAAAACTTGTAAAATATGTGTTCATCCTTTATGTATTCTGATAGGGGATATTTAGCTATATTAGATCAAAAAGTATTTTATCTCTTCTGATGTTTCAAAGATTAAAAAAATTTCTTCCTACATGTCATTCAGCTGCAGGTAAAATATGTAATGTTCACGGAAGTGCTAATTATAACCAATGATAATTTAATCACAACACCCAAAAACATGAAAATATGGCAGCTTATAGTTTTGGGTAATCCCTTATACATCTGATTTAAATAATTCACTAATCTTTAGGTATATGTTTTAGATTTAATCTTTTAGGGTACTCAAATCAATTTCTCATACGACTTTCAACCAGTAGTGAATAGAATGTCTGAGTTTAACAGAAGTAGAAAAAATAATTTCATTGGAACATCTCCTGAAATTATACAGATTACTCATGATAACCATTTATTTAAACTAGTCTCAAAATTTTTTCTCAATATTCCTTGTCATATTAAAATATGACTCAAGGTTATATAATTTTCTTCACAGGAGACAGGGTCACTTTCAGACAAACTACATAGTGGGTGCAAATGAATAAAAAGCAACTGTTTTATTCCTCTTCTGCTCTTTATCATATCATAATTATCTATTTTACTTAGACTAGTGTCCCTATTTTTCACTTCCTTGACCCTTTTGGGTGATTTTTCTATACAGGTCTAGATTATTTCATATGCACTATTTTACCTCAACAGTCAGAAGGGATAATGCTTTTAGGGAACATTAAACAATAACACTTAGGCACCTTTCCTCCCATAATCCCAAAAGATTAGATTTTTATACTCCACACTAATCTACACTGAGCCTCATAAACTTGTGTGTGTGTGTGTGTGTGTGTGTGTGTGTGTGTGTGTGGCGGGGGGTGGGCAGTGAGGAACCAATTTAGAGAGCACTTAGCAATCTTCTTGACACTATCATTTCACTATACACAACTCAGGAGACTTCACTATCCATTTCTTCTCCCAGATTATTTTCATAAATATAAAGTGAGTTATGCCCAAGTACTAATTCTAGGACCTCCTACTGCTTAAACTCTCCCATTTAGATAAGTAAGTAATTCACTTCCACCGTTCGATTCCTTGCCAACTCCCCATCTACAAGAGTCCACAGAGTCCCATGATGGTATGTATGACTCAGGGGAATGAACAGTATACGGGAACTGCAGGCCATAGACAGTGGGCCAGTTCAGTGTGATGCATGTGGAACTACCAAGCCCTTGAATATTCTCAAGTCACATCATACACATTTTGATTAGAAATACTTGGGAAATGAGCTGGGCGCGGTAGCTCACGCCTGTAATCCCAGCACTTTGGGAGGCTGAGGTGGGCGAATCACGAGGTCAGGAGATCGAGACCATCCTGGCTAACACGGTGAAACCCCGTCTCTACTAAAAATACAAAAAATTAGCCGGGCGCAGTGGTGGACGCCTGTAGTCCCAGCTACTCGTGAGGCTGAGGCAGGAGAATGGCGTGAACCCGGGAGGCAGAGCTTGCAGTGAGCCGAGATCGCGCCACTGCACTCCAGCCTGGATGACAGAGCGAGACTCCGTCTCACAAAAAAAAAAAAAAAAAAAAAAAAAAAAA